>NW_024412157.1:0-185210 GCF_016920715.1 Anopheles arabiensis
GCCTTGAAATTTGATGTTGAGTTTTGTTGTCATCTATTATCGTTATTTACGGCCATGTTTCATCCAAATGAAGCCATCTTGCACTATTCAATGGCCTTGAAATTTAGATGTTTAGTTTTGTTGCCATCTATTATCGTTGTTACGGCCATGTTTCATCCAAATGAAGCCATCTTGCACTATTTCAATGGCCTTGAAATTTGATGTTGAATTTTGTTGCCATCTATTATCGTTGTTACGGCCATGTTTCATCCAAATGAAGCCATCTTGCACTATTCAATGTCCTTGAATCTAGATGTTGAATTTTGTTGCCATCTATTATCGTTATTTACGGCCATGTTTCATCCAAATGAAGCCATCTTGCACTATTTCAATGGCCTTGAAATTTGATGTTGAGTTTTGTTGCCATCTATTATCGTTGTTACGGCCGTGTTTCATCCAAATGAAGCCATCTTGCACTATTTCAATGGCCTTGAAATTTGATGTTGAGTTTTGTTGCCATCTATTATCGTTGTTACGGCCATGTTTCATCCAAATGAAGCCATCTTGCACTATTCAATGGCCTTGAAATTTAGATGTTTAGTTTTGTTGCCATCTATTATCGTTATTTACGGCCATGTTTCATCCAAATGAAGCCATCTTGCACTATTTCAATGGCCTTGAAATTTGATGTTGAGTTTTGTTGCCATCTATTATCGTTGTTACATGTATTTCATCAAGTGAAGCCATCTTACACTATTTCAATGGCCTTGAAATTTGATGTTGAGTTTTGTTGCCATCTATTATCGTTGTTACGGCCATGTTTCATCCAAATGAAGCCATCTTGCACTATTTCAATGGCCTTGAAATTTGATGTTGAGTTTTGTTGCCATCTATTATCGTTGTTACGGCCATGTTTCATCCAAATGAAGCCATCTTGCACTATTTGAATGGCCTTGAAATTTGATGTTGAGTTTTGTTGCCATCTATTATCGTTGTTACGGCCATGTTTCATCCAAATGAAGCCATCTTGCACTATTTCAATGGCCTTGAAATTTGATGTTGAGTTTTGTTGCCATCTATTATCGTTGTTACGGCCATGTTTCATCCAAATGAAGCCATCTTGCACTATTTGAATGGCCTTGAAATTTGATGTTGAATTTTGTTGCCATCTATTATCGTTGTTACGGCCATGTTTCATCCAAGCCATCTTGCACTATTTCAATGGCCTTGAAATTTGATGTTGAGTTTTGTTGCCATCTATTATCGTTATTTACGGCCATGTTTCATCCAAATGAAGCCATCTTGCACTTTTCAATGGCCTTGAAATTTGATGTTGAGTTTTGTTGCCATCTATTATCGTTGTTACGGCCATGTTTCATCCAAATGAAGCCATCTTGCACTATTCAATGGCCTTGAAATTTGATGTTGAGTTTTGTTGCCATCTATTATCGTTATTTACGGCCATGTTTCATCCAAATGAAGCCATCTTGCACTATTTGAATGGCCTTGAAATTTGATGTTGAGTTTTGTTGCCATCTATTATCGTTATTTACGGCCATGTTTCATCCAAATGAAGCCATCTTGCACTATTTGAATGGCCTTGAAATTTGATGTTGAGTTTTGTTGCCATCTATTATCGTTGTTACGGCCATGTTTCATCCAAATGAAGCCATCTTGCACTATTCAATGGCCTTGAAATTTAGATGTTGAGTTTTGTTTGCCATCTATTATCGTTGTTACGGCCATGTTTCATCCAAATGAAGCCATCTTTCACTATTTGAATTAGCCGAAATTTGATGTTGAGTTTTGTTGCCATCTATTATCGTTGTTACGGCCATGTTTCATCCAAATGAAGCCATCTTGCACTATTTGAATGGCCTTGAAATTTGATGTTGAGTTTTGTTGCCATCTATTATCGTTGTTACGGCCATGTTTCATCCAAATGAAGCCATCTTGCACTATTTGAATGGCCTTGAAATTTGATTTTGAGTTTTGTTGCCATCTATTATCGTTGTTGCGGCCATGTTTCATCCAAATGAAGCCATCTTGCACTATTTGAATGGCCTTGAAATTTGATGTTGAGTTTGTTGCCATTTATTATCGTTATTTACGGCCATGTTTCATCCAAATGAAACCATCTTGCACTATTTCAATGGCCTTGAAATTTGATGTTGAATTTTGTTGCCATCTATTATCGTTGTTACGGCCATGATTCATTCTAATGAACCCATCTTGCACTAATTCAATGGCCTTGAAATTTAATGTTTAGTTTTGTTGCCATCTATTATCGTTGTTACGGCCATGTTTTATCCAAATGAAGCCATCTTGCACTATTTGAATGGCCTTGAAATTTGATGTTGAGTTTGTTGCCATCTATTATCCTTGTTACGGCCATGTTTCATCCAAATGAAGCCATCTTGCACTATTTCAAATGGCCTTGAAATTTGATGTTGAGTTTTGTTGCCATCTATTATCGTTATTTACGGCCATGTTTCATCCAAATGAAGCCATCTTGCACTATTTAAATGGCCTTGAAATTTGATGTTTAGTTTTGTTGCCATCTATTATCGTTGTTACGGCCATGTTTCATCGAAATGGAGCCATCTTGCACTATTTGAATGGCCTTGAAATTTGATGTTGAGTTTTGTTGCCATCTATTATCGTTGTTACGGCCATGTTTCATCCATATGGAGCCGTCTTGCACTATTTGAATGGCCTTGAAATTTGATGTTGAATTTTGTTGCCATCTATTATCGTTGTTACGGCCATGTTTCATCCAAATGAAGCCATCTTGCACTATTTGAATGGCCTTGAAATTTGATGTTGAGTTTTGTTGCCATCTATTATCGTTGTTACGGCCATGTTTCATCCAAATGAAGCCATCTTGCACTATTTGAATGGCCTTGAAATTTGATCTTGAGTTTTGTTGCCATCTATTATCGTTATTTACGGCCATGTTTCATCCAAATGAAGCCATCTTGCACAATTTCAATGGCCTTGAAATTTGATGTTGAGTTTTGTTGCCATCTATTATCGTTGTTACGGCCATGTTTCATCCAAATGAAGCCATCTTGCACTATTTCAATGTCCTTGAAATTTAGATGTTTAGTTTTGTTGCCATCTATTATCGTTATTTACGGCCATGTTTCATCCAAATGAAGCCATCTTGCACTATTTGAATGGCCTTGAAATTTGATGTTGAGTTTTGTTGCCATCTATTATCGTTGTTACGGCCATGTTTCATCCAAATGAAGCCATCTTGCACTATTTCAATGGCCTTGAAATTTGATGTTGAATTTTGTTGCCATCTATTATCGTTATTTACGGCCATGTTTCATCCAAATGAAGCCATCTTGCACTATTTGAATGGCCTTGAAATTTGATGTTGAGTTTTGTTGCCATCTATTATCGTTATTTACGGCCATGTTTCATCCAAATGAAACCATCTTGCACTATTCAATGGCCTTGAAATTTGATGTTGAATTTTGTTGTCATCTATTATCGTTGTTACGGCCATGTTTCATCCAAATGAAGCCATCTTGCACTATTTCAATGGCCTTGAAATTTGATGTTGAGTTTTGTTGCCATCTATTATCGTTGTTACGGCCATGTTTCATCCAAATGAAGCCATCTTGCACTATTCAATGTTCTTGAAATTTGATGTTGAGTTTGTTGCCATCTATTATCGTTGTTACGGCCATGTTTCATCCAAATGAAGCCATCTTGCACTATTTCAATGGCCTTGAAATTTGATGTTGAGTTTTGTTGCCATCTATTATCGTTGTTACGGCCATGTTTCATCCAAATGAAGCCATCTTGCACTATTTCAATGGCCTTGAAATTTAGATGTTGAGTTTGTTGCCATCTATTATCGTTGTTACGGCCATGTTTCATCCAAATGAAGCCATCTTGCACTATTTGAATGGCCTTGAAATTTGATGTTGAGTTTGTTGCCATCTATTATCGTTATTTACGGCCATGTTTCATCCAAATGAAGCCATCTTGCACTATTTGAATGGCCTTGAAATTTGATGTTGAGTTTGTTGCCATCTATTATCGTTGTTACGGCCATGTTTCATCCAAATGAAGCCATCTTGCACTATTTGAATGGCCTTGAAATTTGATGTTGAGTTTTGTTGCCATCTATTATCGTTGTTGCGGCCATGTTTCATCCAAATGAAGCCATCTTGCACTATTTCAATGTCCTTGAAATTTAGATGTTGAGTTTTGTTGCCATCTATTATCGTTGTTACGGCCATGTTTCATCCAAATGAAGCCATCTTGCACTATTTCAATGGCCTTGAAATTTGATGTTGAGTTTTGTTGCCATCTATTATCGTTGTTACGGCCATGTTTCATCCAAATGAAGCCATCTTGCACTTTCAATGGCCTTGAAATTTGATGTTGAATTTTGTTGCCATCTATTATCGTTGTTACGGCCATGTTTCATCCAAGTAGAGCCATCTTGCACTATTTGAATGGCCTTGAAATTTGATGTTGAATTTTGTTGCCATCTATTATCGTTGTTACGGCCATGTTTCATCCAAATGAAGCCATCTTGCACTATTTCAATGGCCTTGAAATTTGATGTTGAGTTTGTTGCCATCTATTATCGTTATTTACGGCCATGTTTCATCCAAATGAAGCCATCTTGCACTATTCAATGTCCTTGAAATTTAGATGTTGAGTTTTGTTGCCATCTATTATCGTTGTTACGGCCATGTTTCATCCAAATGAAGCCATCTTGCACTATTTGAATGGCCTTGAAATTTGATGTTGAGTTTTGTTGCCATCTATTATCGTTATTTACGGCCATGTTTCATCCAAATGAAGCCATCTTGCACTATTTCAATGGAATTGAAATTTGATGTTGAGTTTTTGTTGCCATCTATTATCGTTGTTACGGCCATGTTTCATCCAAATGAAGCCATCTTGCACTATTTCAATGGGCTTGAAATTTGATCTTGAGTTTTGTTGCCATCTATTATCGTTGTTACGGCCATGTTTCATCCAAATGAAGCCATCTTGCACTATTTGAATGGCCTTGAAATTTGATGTTGAGTTTTGTTGCCATCTATTATCGTTGTTACGGCCATGTTTCATCCAAATGAAGCCATCTTGCACTATTTCAATGGCCTTGAATCTAGATGTTTGGTTTTGTTGCCATCTATTATCGTTGTTACGGCCATGTTTCATCCAAATGAAGCCATCTTGCACTATTTCAATGGCCTTGAAATTTGATGTTGAGTTTTGTTGCCATCTATTATCGTTGTTACGGCCATGTTTCATCCAAATGAAGCCATCTTGCACTATTTCAATGGCCTTGAAATTTGATGTTGAGTTTTGTTGCCATCTATTATCGTTGTTACGGCCATGTTTCATCCAAATGAAGCCATCTTGCACTATTTGAATGGCCTTGAAATTTGATGTTGAGTTTGTTGCCATCTATTATCGTTGTTACGGCCATGTTTCATCCAAATGAAGCCATCTTGCACTATTCAATGTCCTTGAAATTTAGATGTTGAGTTTTGTTGCCATCTATTATCGTTATTTACGGCCATGTTTCATCCAAATGAAGCCATCTTGCACTATTTCAATGGCCTTGAAATTTGATGTTGAGTTTTGTTGCCATCTATTATCGTTGTTACGGCCGTGTTTCATCAAATGGCTTCATTTTAGATGTTTATGGCCGTAACAGCGATAACTTAAACGGCGCTTTAACTCAACTATCAAATCTAAAACGTAATCGACCAGTTTTGTTTGCCATCTATTATCGTTGTTACGGCCATGTTTCATCCAAATGAAGCCATCTTGCACTATTTGAATGGCCTTGAAATTTGATGTTGAATTTTGTTGCCATCTATTATCGTTGTTACGGCCATGTTTCATCCAAATGAAGCCATCTTGCACTATTCAATGTGGCCTTGAAATTTGATGTTGAGTTTTGTTGCCATCTATTATCGTTGTTACGGCCATGTTTCATCCAAATGAAGCCATCTTGCACTATTTGAATGGCCTTGAAATTTGATGTTGAGTTTTGTTGCCATCTATTATCGTTGTTACGGCCATGTTTCATCCAAATGAAGCCATCTTGCACTATTTGAATGGCCTTGAAATTTGATGTTGAGTTTTGTTGCCATCTATTATCGTTGTTACGGCCATGTTTCATCCAAATGAAGCCATCTTGCACTATTTGAATGGCCTTGAAATTTGATGTTGAGTTTTGTTGCCATCTATTATCGTTGTTACGGCCATGTTTCATCCAAATGAAGCCATCTTGCACTATTTGAATGGCCTTGAAATTTGATGTTGAGTTTTGTTGCCATCTATTATCGTTGTTACGGCCATGTTTCATCCAAATGAAGCCATCTTGCACTATTTGAATGGCCTTGAAATTTGATGTTGAGTTTTGTTGCCATCTATTATCGTTGTTACGGCCATGTTTCATCCAAATGAAGCCATCTTGCACTATTTGAATGGCCTTGAAATTTGATGTTGAGTTTTGTTGCCATCTATTATCGTTGTTACGGCCATGTTTCATCCAAATGAAGCCATCTTGCACTATTTGAATGGCCTTGAAATTTGATCTTGAGTTTTGTTGCCATCTATTATCGTTGTTACGGCCATGTTTCATCCAAATGAAGCCATCTTGCACTATTTGAATGGCCTTGAAATTTGATGTTTAGTTTTGTTGCCATCTATTATCGTTGTTACGGCCATGTTTCATCCAAATGAAGCCATCTTGCACTATTTGAATGGCCTTGAAATTTGATGTTGAGTTTTGTTGCCATCTATTATCGTTGTTACGGCCATGTTTCATCCAAATGAAGCCATCTTGCACTATTTGAATGGCCTTGAAATTTGATGTTGAGTTTTGTTGCCATCTATTATCGTTATTTACGGCCATGTTTCATCCAAATGAAGCCATCTTGCACTATTTGAATGGCCTTGAAATTTGATGTTGAGTTTTGTTGCCATCTATTATCATTGTTACGGCCATGTTTCATCCAAATGAAGCCATCTTGCACTATTTGAATGGCCTTGAAATTTGATGTTGAATTTTGTTGCCATCTATTATCGTTGTTACGGCCATGTTTCATCCAAATGAAGCCATCTTGCACTATTTGAATGGCCTTGAAATTTGATGTTGAATTTTGTTGCCATCTATTATCGTTGTTACGGCCATGTTTCATCCAAATGAAGCCATCTTGCACTATTCAATGGCCTTGAGATCTAGATGTTGGTTTTGTTGCCATCTATTATCGTTGTTACGGCCATGTTTCATCCAAATGAAGCCATCTTGCACTATTTGAATGGCCTTGAAATTTGATGTTGAATTTTGTTGCCATCTGTTATCGTTGTTACGGCCATGTTTCATCCAAATGAAGCCATCTTGCACTATTTGAATGGCCTTGAAATTTGGTGTTGAGTTTTGTTGCCATCTATTATCGTTGTTACGGCCATGTTTCATCCAAATGAAGCCATCTTGCACTATTTGAATGGCCTTGAAATTTGATGTTGAATTTTGTTGCCATCTATTATCGTTGTTACGGCCATGTTTCATCCAAATGAAGCCATCTTGCACTATTTGAATGGCCTTGAAATTTGATGTTGAGTTTTGTTGCCATCTATTATCGTTGTTACGGCCATGTTTCATCCAAATGAAGCCATCTTGCACTATTTGAATGGCCTTGAAATTTGATGTTGAGTTTGTTGCCATCTATTATCGTTGTTACGGCCATGTTTCATCCAAATGAAGCCATCTTGCACTATTTGAATGGCCTTGAAATTTGATGTTGAGTTTTGTTGCCATCTATTATCGTTGTTACGGCCATGTTTCATCCAAATGAAGCCATCTTGCACTATTTGAATGGCCTTGAAATTTGATGTTGAGTTTTGTTGCCATCTATTATCGTTGTTACGGCCATGTTTCATCCAAATGAAGCCATCTTGCACTATTTGAATGGCCTTGAAATTTGATGTTGAGTTTGTTGCCATCTATTATCGTTGTTACGGCCATGTTTCATCCAAATGAAGCCATCTTGCACTATTTGAATGGCCTTGAAATTTGATGTTGAGTTTGTTGCCATCTATTATCGTTGTTACGGCTATGTTTCATCAAATGAGGCCATCTTGCACTATTTGAATGGCCTTGAAATTTGATGTTGAGTTTTGTTGCCATCTATTATCGTTGTTACGGCCATGTTTCATCCAAATGAAGCCATCTTGCACTATTTGAATGGCCTTGAAATTTGATGTTGAGTTTTGTTGCCATCTATTATCGTTGTTACGGCCATGTTTCATCCAAATGAAGCCATCTTGCACTATTTCAATGGCCTTGAAATTTGATGTTGAGTTTTGTTGCCATCTATTATCGTTGTTACGGCCATGTTTCATCCAAATGAAGCCATCTTGCACTATTTGAATGGCCTTGAAATTTGATGTTGAGTTTTGTTGCCATCTATTATCGTTGTTACGGCCATGTTTCATCCAAATGAAGCCATCTTGCACTATTTCAATGGCCTTGAAATTTGATGTTGAGTTTTGTTGCCATCTATTATCGTTGTTACGGCCATGTTTCATCCAAATGAAGCCATCTTGCACTATTTGAATGGCCTTGAAATTTGATGTTGAGTTTTGTTGCCATCTATTATCGTTGTTACGGCCATGTTTCATCCAAATGAAGCCATCTTGCACTATTTGAATGGCCTTGAAATTTGATGTTGAATTTTGTTGCCATCTATTATCGTTGTTACGGCCATGTTTCATCCAAATGAAGCCATCTTGCACTATTTGAATGGCCTTGAAATTTGATGTTGAGTTTTGTTGCCATCTATTATCGTTGTTACGGCCATGTTTCATCCAAATGAAGCCATCTTGCACTATTTGAATGGCCTTGAAATTTGATGTTGAGTTTTGTTGCCATCTATTATCGTTATTTACGGCCATGTTTCATCCAAATGAAGCCATCTTGCACTATTTGAATGGCCTTGAAATTTGATGTTGAGTTTTGTTGCCATCTATTATCGTTGTTACGGCCATGTTTCATCCAAATGAAGCCATCTTGCACTATTTCAATGGCCTTGAAATTTGATGTTGAGTTTTGTTGCCATCTATTATCGTTGTTACGGCCATGTTTCATCCAAATGAAGCCATCTTGCACTATTTGAATGGCCTTGAAATTTGATGTTGAGTTTTGTTGCCATCTATTATCGTTGTTACGGCCATGTTTCATCCAAATGAAGCCATCTTGCACTATTTGAATGGCCTTGAAATTTGATGTTGAGTTTTGTTGCCATCTATTATCGTTGTTACGGCCATGTTTCATCCAAATGAAGCCATCTTGCACTATTTGAATGGCCTTGAAATTTGATGTTGAGTTTTGTTGCCATCTATTATCGTTGTTACGGCCATGTTTCATCCAAATGAAGCCATCTTGCACTATTTCAATGGCCTTGAAATTTGATGTTGAGTTTTGTTGCCATCTATTATCGTTGTTACGGCCATGTTTCATCCAAATGAAGCCATCTTGCACTATTTGAATGGCCTTGAAATTTGATGTTGAATTTTGTTGCCATCTATTATCGTTGTTACGGCCATGTTTCATCCAAATGAAGCCATCTTGCACTATTTGAATGGCCTTGAAATTTGATGTTGAGTTTTGTTGCCATCTATTATCGTTGTTACGGCCATGTTTCATCCAAATGAAGCCATCTTGCACTATTTGAATGGCCTTGAAATTTGATGTTGAATTTTGTTGCCATCTATTATCGTTGTTACGGCCATGTTTCATCCAAATGAAGCCATCTTGCACTATTTCAATGGCCTTGAAATTTGATGTTGAGTTGTGTTGCCATCTATTATCGTTGTTACGGCCATGTTTCATCCAAATGAAGCCATCTTGCACTATTTGAATGGCCTTGAAATTTGATGTTGAGTTTGTTGCCATCTATTATCGTTGTTACGGCCATGTTTCATCCAAATGAAGCCATCTTGCACTAATTCAATGTCCTTGAAATTTAGATGTTTGGTTTTGTTGCCATCTATTATCGTTGTTACGGCCATGTTTCATCCAAATGAAGCCATCTTGCACTATTTGAATGGCCTTGAAATTTGGTGCCATCTATTATCGTTGTTACGGCCATGTTTCATCCAAATGAAGCCATCTTGCACTATTTCAATGGCCTTGAAATTTGATGTTGAGTTTTGTTGCCATCTATTATCGTTGTTACGGCCATGTTTCATCCAAATGAAGCCATCTTGCACTATTTCAATGGCTTTGAAATTTGATGTTGAATTTTGTTGCCATCTATTATCGTTGTTACGGCCATGTTTCATCCAAATGAAGCCATCTTGCACTATTTGAATGGCCTTGAAATTTGATGTTGAATTTTGTTGCCATCTATTATCGTTGTTACGGCCATGTTTCATCCAAATGAAGCCATCTTGCACTATTTGAATGGCCTTGAAATTTGATGTTGAGTTTTGTTGCCATCTATTATCGTTGTTACGGCCATGTTTCATCCAAATGAAGCCATCTTGCACTATTTGAATGGCCTTGAAATTTGATGTTGAGTTTTGTTGCCATCTATTATCGTTGTTACGGCCATGTTTCATCAAATGAGACCATCTTGCACTATTTGAATGGCCTTGAAATTTGATGTTGAGTTTTGTTGCCATCTATTATCGTTATTTACGGCCATGTTTCATCCAAATGAAGCCATCTTGCACTATTCCAATGGCCTTGAAATTTGATGTTGAATTTTGTTGCCATCTATTATCGTTGTTACGGCCATGTTTCATCCAAATGAAGCCATCTTGCACTATTTGAATGGCCTTGAAATTTGATGTTGAGTTTTGTTGCCATCTATTATCGTTATTTACGGCCATGTTTCATCCAAATGAAGCCATCTTGCACTATTTGAATGGCCTTGAAATTTGATGTTGAGTTTTGTTGCCATCTATTATCGTTGTTACGGCCATGTTTCACATCCAAATGAAGCCATCTTGCACTATTTGAATGGCCTTGAAATTTGATGTTGAGTTTTGTTGCCATCTATTATCGTTGTTGCGGCCATGTTTCATCCAAATGTAGCCATCTTGCACTATTTGAATGGCCTTGTAATTTGATGTTGAGTTTTGTTGCCATCTATTATCGTTGTTACGGCCATGTTTCATCCAAATGAAGCCATCTTGCACTATTCCAATGGCCTTGAAATTTGATGTTGAGTTTTGTTGCCATCTATTATCGTTGTTACGGCCATGTTTCATCCAAATGAAGCCATCTTGCACTATTTCAATGGCCTTGAAATTTGATGTTGAGTTTTGTTGCCATCTATTATCGTTGTTACGGCCATGTTTCATCCAAATGAAGCCATCTTGCACTATTTGAATGGCCTTGAAATTTGATGTTGAATTTTGTTGCCATCTATTATCGTTGTTACGGCCATGTTTCATCCAAATGAAGCCATCTTGCACTATTTGAATGGCCTTGAAATTTGATGTTGAATTTTGTTGCCATCTATTATCGTTGTTACGGCCATGTTTCATCCAAATGAAGCCATCTTGCACTATTTGAATGGCCTTGAAATTTGATGTTTAGTTTTGTTGCCATCTATTATCGTTGTTACGGCCATGTTTCATCCAAATGAAGCCATCTTGCACTATTTGAATGGCCTTGAAATTTGATGTTGAGTTTTGTTGCCATCTATTATCGTTGTTACGGCCATGTTTCATCCAAATGAAGCCATCTTGCACTATTTGAATGGCCTTGAAATTTGATGTTGAGTTTTGTTGCCATCTATTATCGTTGTTACGGCCATGTTTCATCCAAATGAAGCCATCTTGCACTATTTGAATGGCCTTGAAATTTGATGTTGAATTTTGTTGCCATCTATTATCGTTGTTACGGCCATGTTTCATCCAAATGAAGCCATCTTGCACTATTTCAATGGCCTTGAAATTTGATGTTGAGTTTTTGCCATCTATTATCGTTATTTACGGCCATGTTTCATCCAAATGAAGCCATCTTGCACTATTTCAATGGCCTTGAAATTTGATGTTGAGTTTTGTTGCCATCTATTATCGTTGTTACGGCCATGTTTCATCCAAATGAAGCCATCTTGCACTATTTGAATGGCCTTGAAATTTGATGTTGAGTTTTGTTGCCATCTATTATCGTTGTTACGGCCATGTTTCATCCAAATGAAGCCATCTTGCACTATTTGAATGGCCTTGAAATTTGATGTTGAGTTTTGTTGCCATCTATTATCGTTGTTACGGCCATGTTTCATCCAAATGAAGCCATCTTGCACTATTTGAATGGCCTTGAAATTTGATGTTGAGTTTTGTTGCCATCTATTATCGTTGTTACGGCCATGTTTCATCCAAATGAAGCCATCTTGCACTATTTGAATGGCCTTGAAATTTGATGTTGAATTTTGTTGCCATCTATTATCGTTGTTACGGCCATGTTTCATCCAAATGAAGCCATCTTGCACTATTTGAATGGCCTTGAAATTTGATGTTGAGTTTTGTTGCCATCTATTATCGTTGTTACGGCCATGTTTCATCCAAATGAAGCCATCTTGCACTATTTGAATGGCCTTGAAATTTGATGTTGAGTTTTGTTGCCATCTATTATCGTTGTTACGGCCATGTTTCATCCAAATGAAGCCATCTTGCACTATTTGAATGGCCTTGAAATTTGATGTTGAGTTTTGTTGCCATCTATTATCGTTGTTACGGCCATGTTTCATCCAAATGAAGCCATCTTGCACTATTTGAATGGCCTTGAAATTTGATGTTGAATTTTGTTGCCATCTATTATCGTTATTTACGGCCATGTTTCATCCAAATGAAGCCATCTTGCACTATTTGAATGGCCTTGAAATTTGATGTTGAATTTTGTTGCCATCTATTATCGTTGTTACGGCCATGTTTCATCCAAATGAAGCCATCTTGCACTATTTGAATGGCCTTGAAATTTGATGTTGAGTTTTGTTGCCATCTATTATCGTTATTTACGGCCATGTTTCATCCAAATGAAGCCATCTTGCACTATTTGAATGGCCTTGAAATTTGATGTTGAGTTTTGTTGCCATCTATTATCGTTGTTACGGCCATGTTTCATCCAAATGGGGCCATCTTGCACTATTTGAATGGCCTTGAAATTTGATGTTGAGTTTTGTTGCCATCTATTATCGTTGTTACGGCCATGTTTCATCCAAATGAAGCCATCTTGCACTATTTGAATGGCCTTGAAATTTGATGTTGAGTTTTGTTGCCATCTATTATCGTTGTTACGGCCATGTTTCATCCAAATGAAGCCATCTTGCACTATTTGAATGGCCTTGAAATTTGATGTTGAATTTTGTTGCCATCTATTATCGTTGTTACGGCCATGTTTCATCCAAATGAAGCCATCTTGCACTATTTGAATGGCCTTGAAATTTGATGTTGAGTTTTGTTGCCATCTATTATCGTTGTTACGGCCATGTTTCATCCAAATGAAGCCATCTTGCACTATTTGAATGGCCTTGAAATTTGATGTTGAATTTTGTTGCCATCTATTATCGTTGTTACGGCCATGTTTCATCCAAATGAAGCCATATTGCACTATTGAATGGCTTTGAAATTTGATGTTGAATTTTGTTTGCCATCTATTATCGTTGTTACGGCCATGTTTCATCCAAATGAAGCCATCTTGCACTATTTGAATGGCCTTGAAATTTGATGTTGAGTTTTTTTGCCATCTATTATCGTTGTTACGGCCATGTTTCATCCAAATGAAGCCATATTGCACTATTTGAATGGCCTTGAAATTTGATGTTGAGTTTTGTTGCCATCTATTATCGTTGTTACGGCCATGTTTCATCCAAATGAAGCCATCTTGCACTATTTGAATGGCCTTGAAATTTGATGTTGAGTTTTGTTGCCATCTATTATCGTTGTTACGGCCATGTTTCATCCAAATGAAGCCATCTTGCACTATTTGAATGGCCTTGAAATTTGATGTTGAATTTTGTTGCCATCTATTATCGTTGTTACGGCCATGTTTCATCCAAATGAAGCCATCTTGCACTATTTGAATGGCCTTGAAATTTGATGTTGAATTTTGTTGCCATCTATTATCGTTGTTACGGCCATGTTTCATCCAAATGAAGCCATCTTGCACTATTTGAATGGCCTTGGGGGTGATGTTGAGTTTTGTTGCCATCTATTATCGTTGTTACGGCCATGTTTCATCCAAATGAAGCCATCTTGCACTATTTGAATGGCCTTGAAATTTGATGTTGAGTTTTGTTGCCATCTATTATCGTTGTTACGGCCATGTTTCATCCAAATGAAGCCATCTTGCACTATTTGAATGGCCTTGAAATTTGATGTTGAGTTTTGTTGCCATCTATTGTCGTTGTTACGGCCATGTTTCATCCAAATGAAGCCATCTTGCACTATTTGAATGGCCTTGAAATTTGATGTTGAATTTTGTTGCCATCTATTATCGTTGTTACGGCCATGTTTCATCCAAATGAAGCCATCTTGCACTATTTGAATGGCCTTGAAATTTGATGTTGAGTTTGTTTGCCATCTATTATCGTTGTTACGGCCATGTTTCATCCAAATGAAGCCATCTTGCACTATTTGAATGGCCTTGAAATTTGATGTTGAGTTTGTTGCCATCTATTATCGTTATTTACGGCCATGTTTCATCCAAATGAAGCCATCTTGCACTATTTGAATGGCCTTGAAATTTGATGTTGAGTTTTGTTGCCATCTATTATCGTTGTTACGGCCATGTTTCATCCAAATGAAGCCATCTTGCACTATTTGAATGGCCTTGAAATTTGATGTTGAGTTTTGTTGCCATCTATTATCGTTGTTACGGCCATGTTTCATCCAAATGAAGCCATCTTGCACTATTTGAATGGCCTTGAAATTTGATGTTGAGTTTTGTTGCCATCTATTATCGTTGTTACGGCCATGTTTCATCCAAATGAAGCCATCTTGCACTATTTGAATGGCCTTGAAATTTGATGTTGAATTTTGTTGCCATCTATTATCGTTGTTACGGCCATGTTTCATCCAAATGAAGCCATCTTGCACTATTCCAATGGCCTTGAAATTTGATGTTGAGTTTTGTTGCCATCTATTATCGTTGTTACGGCCATGTTTCATCCAAATGAAGCCATCTTGCACTATTTGAATGGCCTTGAAATTTGATGTTGAGTTTTGTTGCCATCTATTATCGTTGTTACGGCCATGTTTCATCCAAATGAAGCCATCTTGCACTATTTGAATGGCCTTGAAATTTGATGTTGAGTTTTGTTGCCATCTATTATCGTTGTTACGGCCATGTTTCATCCAAATGAAGCCATCTTGCACTATTTGAATGGCCTTGAAATTTGATGTTGAGTTTTGTTGCCATCTATTATCGTTGTTACGGCCATGTTTCATCCAAATGAAGCCATCTTGCACTATTTGAATGGCCTTGAAATTTGATGTTGAATTTTGTTGCCATCTATTATCGTTGTTACGGCCATGTTTCATCCAAATGAAGCCATCTTGCACTATTTGAATGGCCTTGAAATTTGATGTTGAATTTTGTTGCCATCTATTATCGTTGTTACGGCCATGTTTCATCCAAATGAAGCCATCTTGCACTATTTCAATGGCCTTGAAATTTGATGTTGAGTTTTGTTGCCATCTATTATCGTTGTTACGGCCATGTTTCATCCAAATGAAGCCATCTTGCACTATTTGAATGGCCTTGAAATTTGATGTTGAGTTTTGTTGCCATCTATTATCGTTGTTACGGCCATGTTTCATCCAAATGAAGCCATCTTGCACTATTTGAATGGCCTTGAAATTTGATGTTGAGTTTTGTTGCCATCTATTATCGTTGTTACGGCCATGTTTCATCCAAATGAAGCCATCTTGCACTATTTGAATGGCCTTGAAATTTGATGTTGAGTTTTGTTGCCATCTATTATCGTTGTTACGGCCATGTTTCATCCAAATGAAGCCATCTTGCACTATTTGAATGGCCTTGAAATTTGATGTTGAGTTTTGTTGCCATCTATTATCGTTGTTACGGCCATGTTTCATCCAAATGAAGCCATCTTGCACTATTTGAATGGCCTTGAAATTTGATGTTGAATTTTGTTGCCATCTATTATCGTTGTTACGGCCATGTTTCATCCAAATGAAGCCATCTTGCACTATTTCAATGGCCTTGAAATTTGATGTTGAGTTTTGTTGCCATCTATTATCGTTGTTACGGCCATGTTTCATCCAAATGAAGCCATCTTGCACTATTTGAATGGCCTTGAAATTTGATGTTGAGTTTTGTTGCCATCTATTATCGTTGTTACGGCCATGTTTCATCCAAATGAAGCCATCTTGCACTATTTGAATGGCCTTGAAATTTGATGTTGAGTTTTGTTGCCATCTATTATCGTTGTTACGGCCATGTTTCATCCAAATGAAGCCATCTTGCACTATTTGAATGGCCTTGAAATTTGATGTTGAGTTTTGTTGCCATCTATTATCGTTGTTACGGCCATGTTTCATCCAAATGAAGCCATCTTGCACTATTTGTGTGGCCTTGAAATTTGATGTTGAGTTTTGTTGCCATCTATTATCGTTGTTACGGCCATGTTTCATCCAAATGAAGCCATCTTGCACTATTTGAATGGCCTTGAAATTTGATGTTGAGTTTTGTTGCCATCTATTATCGTTGTTACGGCCATGTTTCATCCAAATGAAGCCATCTTGCACTATTTGAATGGCCTTGAAATTTGATGTTGAATTTTGTTGCCATCTATTATCGTTATTTACGGCCATGTTTCATCCAAATAGGCATCCATCTTGCACTATTCAATGGCCTTGAAATTTGATGTTGAATTTTGTTGCCATCTATTATCGTTGTTACGGCCATGTTTCATCCAAATGAAGCCATCTTGCACTATTTGAATGGCCTTGAAATTTGATGTTGAATTTTGTTGCCATCTATTATCGTTGTTACGGCCATGTTTCATCCAAATGAAGCCATCTTGCACTATTTGAATGGCCTTGAAATTTGATGTTGAGTTTTGTTGCCATCTATTATCGTTGTTACGGCCATGTTTCATCCAAATGAAGCCATCTTGCACTATTTGAATGGCCTTGAAATTTGATGTTGAATTTTGTTGCCATCTATTATCGTTGTTACGGCCATGTTTCATCCAAATGAAGCCATCTTGCACTATTTGAATGGCCTTGAAATTTGATGTTGAGTTTTGTTGCCATCTATTATCGTTGTTACGGCCATGTTTCATCCAAATGAAGCCATCTTGCACTATTTGAATGGCCTTGAAATTTGATGTTGAATTTTGTTGCCATCTATTATCGTTGTTACGGCCATGTTTCATCCAAATGAAGCCATCTTGCACTATTTGAATGGCCTTGAAATTTGATGTTGAGTTTTGTTGCCATCTATTATCGTTGTTACGGCCATGTTTCATCCAAATGAAGCCATCTTGCACTATTTGAATGGCCTTGAAATTTGATGTTGAATTTTGTTGCCATCTATTATCGTTGTTACGGCCATGTTTCATCCAAATGAAGCCATCTTGCACTATTTGAATGGCCTTGAAATTTGATGTTGAGTTTTGTTGCCATCTATTATCGTTGTTACGGCCATGTTTCATCCAAATGAAGCCATCTTGCACTATTTGAATGGCCTTGAAATTTGATGTTGAGTTTTGTTGCCATCTATTATCGTTGTTACGGCCATGTTTCATCCAAATGAAGCCATCTTGCACTATTTGAATGGCCTTGAAATTTGATGTTGAATTTTGTTGCCATCTATTATCGTTGTTACGGCCATGTTTCATCCAAATGAAGCCATCTTGCACTATTTGAATGGCCTTGAAATTTGATGTTGAATTTTGTTGCCATCTATTATCGTTGTTACGGCCATGTTTCATCCAAATGAAGCCATCTTGCACTATTTGAATGGCCTTGAAATTTGATGTTGAGTTTTGTTGCCATCTATTATCGTTATTTACGGCCATGTTTCATCCAAATGAAGCCATCTTGCACTATTTGAATGGCCTTGAAATTTGATGTTGAGTTTTGTTGCCATCTATTATCGTTGTTACGGCCATGTTTCATCCAAATGAAGCCATCTTGCACTATTTGAATGGCCTTGAAATTTGATGTTGAGTTTTGTTGCCATCTATTATCGTTGTTACGGCCATGTTTCATCCAAATGAAGCCATCTTGCACTATTTGAATGGCCTTGAAATTTGATGTTGAGTTTTGTTGCCATCTATTATCGTTGTTACGGCCATGTTTCATCCAAATGAAGCCATCTTGCACTATTTCAATGGCCTTGAAATTTGATGTTGAGTTTTGTTGCCATCTATTATCGTTGTTACGGCCATGTTTCATCCAAATGAAGCCATCTTGCACTATTTGAATGGCCTTGAAATTTGATGTTGAGTTTTGTTGCCATCTATTATCGTTGTTACGGCCATGTTTCATCCAAATGAAGCCATCTTGCACTATTTGAATGGCCTTGAAATTTGATGTTGAATTTTGTTGCCATCTATTATCGTTGTTACGGCCATGTTTCATCCAAATGAAGCCATCTTGCACTATTTGAATGGCCTTGAAATTTGATGTTGAGTTTTGTTGCCATCTATTATCGTTGTTACGGCCATGTTTCATCCAAATGAAGCCATCTTGCACTATTTGAATGGCCTTGAAATTTGATGTTGAGTTTTGTTGCCATCTATTATCGTTGTTACGGCCATGTTTCATCCAAATGAAGCCATCTTGCACTATTTGAATGGCCTTGAAATTTGATGTTGAATTTTGTTGCCATCTATTATCGTTGTTACGGCCATGTTTCATCCAAATGAAGCCATCTTGCACTATTTGAATGGCCTTGAAATTTGATGTTGAATTTTGTTGCCATCTATTATCGTTGTTACGGCCATGTTTCATCCAAATGAAGCCATCTTGCACTATTCAATGGCCTTGAAATTTGATGTTGAGTTTTGTTGCCATCTATTATCGTTGTTACGGCCATGTTTCATCCAAATGAAGCCATCTTGTACTAATTGAATGGCCTTGAAATTTGATGTTGAGTTTTGTTGCCATCTATTATCGTTGTTACGGCCATGTTTCATCCAAATGAAGCCATCTTGCACTATTTGAATGGCCTTGAAATTTGATGTTGAGTTTTGTTGCCATCTATTATCGTTGTTACGGCCATGTTTCATCCAAATGAAGCCATCTTGCACTATTTGAATGGCCTTGAAATTTGATGTTGAGTTTTGTTGCCATCTATTATCGTTATTTACGGCCATGTTTCATCCAAATGAAGCCATCTTGCACTATTTGAATGGCCTTGAAATTTGATGTTGAATTTTGTTGCCATCTATTATCGTTGTTACGGCCATGTTTCATCCAAATGAAGCCATCTTGCACTATTTGAATGGCCTTGAAATTTGATGTTGAATTTTGTTGCCATCTATTATCGTTGTTACGGCCATGTTTCATCCAAATGAAGCCATCTTGCACTATTTGAATGGCCTTGAAATTTGATGTTGAGTTTTGTTGCCATCTATTATCGTTGTTACGGCCATGTTTCATCCAAATGAAGCCATCTTGCACTATTTGAATGGCCTTGAAATTTGATGTTGAGTTTTGCCATCTATTATCGTTGTTACGGCCATGTTTCATCCAAATAGAGCCATCTTGCACTATTTCAATGGCCTTGAAATTTGATGTTGAGTTTTGTTGCCATCTATTATCGTTGTTACGGCCATGTTTCATCCAAATGAAGCCATCTTGCACTATTTGAATATCCTTGAAATTTGATGTTGAATTTTGTTGCCATCTATTATCGTTGCTACGGCCATGTTTCATCCAAATGAAGCCATCTTGCACTATTTGAATGGCCTTGAAATTTGATGTTGAATTTTGTTGCCATCTATTATCGTTGTTACGGCCATGTTTCATCCAAATGAAGCCATCTTGCACTATTTCAATGGCCTTGAAATTTGATGTTGAGTTTTGTTGCCATCTATTATCGTTGTTACGGCCATGTTTCATCCAAATGAAGCCATCTTGCACTATTCAATGGCCTTGAAATTTGATGTTGAATTTTGTTGCCATCTATTATCGTTGTTACGGCCATGTTTCATCCAAATGAAGCCATCTTGCACTATTTGAATGGCCTTGAAATTTGATGTTGAGTTTTGTTGCCATCTATTATCGTTGTTACGGCCATGTTTCATCCCAATGAAGCCATCTTGCACTATTTCAATGGCCTTGAAATTTGATGTTGAATTTTGTTGCCATCTATTATCGTTGTTACGGCCATGTTTCATCCAAATGAAGCCATCTTGCACTATTTGAATGGCCTTGAAATTTGATGTTGAATTTTGTTGCCATCTATTATCGTTGTTACGGCCATGTTTCATCCAAATGAAGCCATCTTGCACTATTTGAATGGCCTTGAAATTTGATGTTGAATTTTGTTGCCATCTATTATCGTTGTTACGGCCATGTTTCATCCAAATGAAGCCATCTTGCACTATTTGAATGGCCTTGAAATTTGATGTTGAGTTTGTTGCCATCTATTATCGTTGTTACGGCCATGTTTCATCCAAATGAAGCCATCTTGCACTATTCCAATGGCCTTGAAATTTGATGTTGAGTTTTGTTGCCATCTATTATCGTTGTTACGGCCATGTTTCATCCAAATGCAGCCATCTTGCACTATTTGAATGGCCTTGAAATTTGATGTTGAATTTTGTTGCCATCTATTATCGTTGTTACGGCCATGTTTCATCCAAATGAAGCCATCTTGCACTATTTGAATGGCCTTGAAATTTGATGTTGAATTTTGTTGCCATCTATTATCGTTGTTACGGCCATGTTTCATCCAAATGAAGCCATCTTGCACTATTTGAATGGCCTTGAAATTTGATGTTGAGTTTTGTTGCCATCTATTATCGTTGTTACGGCCATGTTTCATCCAAATGAAGCCATCTTGCACTATTTGAATGGCCTTGAAATTTGATGTTGAGTTTTGTTGCCATCTATTATCGTTATTTACGGCCATGTTTCATCCAAATGAAGCCATCTTGCACTATTTGAATGGCCTTGAAATTTGATGTTGAGTTTTGTTGCCATCTATTATCGTTGTTACGGCCATGTTTCATCCAAATGAAGCCATCTTGCACTATTTGAATGGCCTTGAAATTTGATGTTGAGTTTTGTTGCCATCTATTATCGTTGTTACGGCCATGTTTCATGCAAATGAAGCCATCTTGCACTATTTAAATGGATTTGAAATTAGATTTTTAATTTTGTTGTCATCTATTATCGTTGTTACGACCATGTTTCATCCAAATGAAGCCATCTTGCACTATTCAATGGTCTTGAAATTTGTTGTTGAATGTTGTTGCCATCTATTATCGTTGTTACGGCCATGTTTCATCCAAATGAAGCCATCTTGCACTATTTCAATGGCCTTGAAATTTGATGTTGAATTTTGTTGCCATCTATTATCGTTATTTACGGCCATGTTTCATCCAAATGAAGCCATCTTGCACTATTTGAATGGCCTTGAAATTTGATGTTGAGTTTGTTGCCATCTATTATCGTTGTTACGGCCATGTTTCATCCAAATGAAGCCATCTTGCACTATTTGAATGGCCTTGAAATTTGATGTTGAGTTTTGTTGCCATCTATTATCGTTGTTACGGCCATGTTTCATCCAAATGAAGCCATCTTGCACTATTTGAATGGCCTTGAAATTTGATGTTGAGTTTTGTTGCCATCTATTATCGTTGTTACGGCCATGTTTCATCCAAATGAAGCCATCTTGCACTATTTGAATGGCCTTGAAATTTGATGTTGAGTTTTGTTGCCATCTATTATCGTTGTTACGGCCATGTTTCATCCAAACGAAGCCATCTTGCACTATTCAATGGCCTTGAAATTTGATGTTGAGTTTTGTTGCCATCTATTATCGTTGTTACGGCCATGTTTCATCCAAATGAAGCCATCTTGCACTATTTGAATGGCCTTGAAATTTGATGTTGAATTTTGTTGCCATCTATTATCGTTGTTACGGCCATGTTTCATCCAAATGAAGCCATCTTGCACTATTTGAATGGCCTTGAAATTTGATGTTGAATTTTGTTGCCATCTATTATCGTTGTTACGGCCATGTTTCATCCAAATGAAGCCATCTTGCACTATTTGAATGGCCTTGAAATTTGATGTTGAATTTTGTTGCCATCTATTATCGTTGTTACGGCCATGTTTCATCCAAATGAAGCCATCTTGCACTATTTGAATGGCCTTGAAATTTGATGTTGAGTTTTGTTGCCATCTATTATCGTTGTTACGGCCATGTTTCATCCAAATGAAGCCATCTTGCACTATTTGAATGGCCTTGAAATTTGATGTTGAGTTTTGTTGCCATCTATTATCGTTGTTACGGCCATGTTTCATCCAAATGAAGCCATCTTGCACTATTTGAATGGCCTTGAAATTTGATGTTGAATTTTGTTGCCATCTATTATCGTTGTTACGGCCATGTTTCATCCAAATGAAGCCATCTTGCACTATTTGAATGGCCTTGAAATTTGATGTTGAGTTTTGTTGCCATCTATTATCGTTGTTACGGCCATGTTTCATCCAAATGAAGCCATCTTGCACTATTTCAATGGCCTTGAAATTTGATGTTGAGTTTTGTTGCCATCTATTATCGTTGTTACGGCCATGTTTCATCCAAATGAAGCCATCTTGCACTATTTGAATGGCCTTGAAATTTGATGTTGAGTTTTGTTGCCATCTATTATCGTTGTTACGGCCATGTTTCATCCAAATGAAGCCATCTTGCACTATTTCAATGGCCTTGAAATTTGATGTTGAATTTTGTTGCCATCTATTATCGTTGTTACGGCCATGTTTCATCCAAATGAAGCCATCTTGCACTATTTGAATGGCCTTGAAATTTGATGTTGAATTTTGTTGCCATCTATTATCGTTGTTACGGCCATGTTTCATCCAAATGAAGCCATCTTGCACTATTTGAATGGCCTTGAAATTTGATGTTGAGTTTTGTTGCCATCTATTATCGTTGTTGCGGCCATGTTTCATCCAAATGAAGCCATCTTGCACTATTTCAATGGCCTTGAAATTTGATGTTGAATTTTGTTGCCATCTATTATCGTTGTTACGGCCATGTTTCATCCAAATGAAGCCATCTTGCACTATTTGAATGGCCTTGAAATTTGATGTTGAGTTTTGTTGCCATCTATTATCGTTGTTACGGCCATGTTTCATCCAAATGAAGCCATCTTGCACTATTTGAATGGCCTTGAAATTTGATGTTGAATTTTGTTGCCATCTATTATCGTTGTTACGGCCATGTTTCATCCAAATGAAGCCATCTTGCACTATTTGAATGGCCTTGAAATTTGATGTTGAGTTTTGTTGCCATCTATTATCGTTATTTACGGCCATGTTTCATCCAAATGAAGCCATCTTGCACTATTTGAATGGCCTTGAAATTTGATGTTGAGTTTTGTTGCCATCTATTATCGTTGTTACGGCCATGTTTCATCCAAATGAAGCCATCTTGCACTATTTGAATGGCCTTGAAATTTGATGTTGAGTTTTGTTGCCATCTATTATCGTTGTTACGGCCATGTTTCATCCAAATGAAGCCATCTTGCACTATTTGAATGGCCTTGAAATTTGATGTTGAATTTTGTTGCCATCTATTATCGTTGTTACGGCCATGTTTCATCCAAATGAAGCCATCTTGCACTATTTGAATGGCCTTGAAATTTGATGTTGAGTTTTGTTGCCATCTATTATCGTTGTTACGGCCATGTTTCATCCAAATGAAGCCATCTTGCACTATTTCAATGGCCTTGAAATTTGATGTTGAATTTTGTTGCCATCTATTATCGTTATTTTGGCCATGTTTCATCCAAATGAAGCCATCTTGCACTATTTGAATGGCCTTGAAATTTGATGTTGAGTTTTGTTGC
This sequence comes from Anopheles arabiensis, assembly GCF_016920715.1. Lineage (NCBI taxonomy): Eukaryota > Metazoa > Arthropoda > Insecta > Diptera > Culicidae > Anopheles > Anopheles arabiensis. The sequence goes on from NW_024412157.1 coordinate 24,051, forward strand.
CATCTATTATCGTTGTTACGGCCATGTTTCATCCAAATGAAGCCATCTTGCACTATTTGAATGGCCTTGAAATTTGATGTTGAGTTTTGTTGCCATCTATTATCGTTGTTACGGCCATGTTTCATCCAAATGAAGCCATCTTGCACTATTTGAATGGCCTTGAAATTTGATGTTGAGTTTTGTTGCCATCTATTATCGTTGTTACGGCCATGTTTCATCCAAATGAAGCCATCTTGCACTATTTGAATGGCCTTGAAATTTGATGTTGAGTTTTGTTGCCATCTATTATCGTTGTTACGGCCATGTTTCATCCAAATGAAGCCATCTTGCACTATTTGAATGGCCTTGAAATTTGATGTTGAATTTTGTTGCCATCTATTATCGTTATTTACGGCCATGTTTCATCCAAATGAAGCCATCTTGCACTATTTGAATGGCCTTGAAATTTGATGTTGAATTTTGTTGCCATCTATTATCGTTGTTACGGCCATGTTTCATCCAAATGAAGCCATCTTGCACTATTTCAATGGCCTTGAAATTTGATGTTGAGTTTTGTTGCCATCTATTATCGTTGTTATGGCCATGTTTTATCCAAATGAAGCCATCTTGCACTATTTGAATGGCCTTGAAATTTGATGTTGAGTTTTGTTGCCATCTATTATCGTTGTTACGGCCATGTTTCATCCAAATGAAGCCATCTTGCACTATTTCAATGGCCTTGAAATTTGATGTTGAATTTTGTTGCCATCTATTATGATTGTTACGGCCATGTTTCATCCAAATGAAGCCATCTTGCACTATTTGAATGGCCTTGAAATTTGATGTTGAGTTTTGTTGCCATCTATTATCGTTGTTACGGCCATGTTTCATCCAAATGAAGCCATCTTGCACTAATTCAATGGCCTTGAAATTTGATGTTGAGTTTTGTTGCCATCTATTATCGTTGTTACGGCCATGTTTCATCCAAATGAAGCCATCTTGCACTATTTGAATGGCCTTGAAATTTGATGTTGAGTTTTGTTGCCATCTATTATCGTTGTTACGGCCATGTTTCATCCAAATGAAGCCATCTTGCACTATTTCAATGGCCTTGAAATTTGATGTTGAGTTTGTTGCCATCTATTATCGTTGTTACGGCCATGTTTCATCCAAATGAAGCCATCTTGCACTATTTGAATGGCCTTGAAATTTGATGTTGAGTTTTGTTGCCATCTATTATCGTTGTTACGGCCATGTTTCATCCAAATGAAGCCATCTTGCACTATTTCGAATGGCCTTGAAATTTAGATGTTGAGTTTTGTTGCCATCTATTATCGTTGTTACGGCCATGTTTCATCCAAATGAAGCCATCTTGCACTATTTGAATGGCCTTGAAATTTGATGTTGAGTTTTGTTGCCATCTATTATCGTTGTTACGGCCATGTTTCATCCAAATGAAGCCATCTTGCACTATTTGAATGGCCTTGAAATTTGATGTTGAGTTTTGTTGCCATCTATTATCGTTGTTACGGCCATGTTTCATCCAAATGAAGCCATCTTGCACTATTTGAATGGCCTTGAAATTTGATGTTGAGTTTTGTTGCCATCTATTATCGTTGTTACGGCCATGTTTCATCCAAATGAAGCCATCTTGCACTATTTCAATGGCCTTGAAATTTGATGTTGAGTTTTGTTGCCATCTATTATCGTTGTTACGGCCATGTTTCATCCAAATGAAACCATCTTGCACTATTTGAATGGCCTTGAAATTTGATGTTGAGTTTTGTTGCCATCTATTATCGTTGTTACGGCCATGTTTCATCCAAATGAAGCCATCTTGCACTATTTCAATGGCCTTGAAATTTGATGTTGAGTTTGTTGCCATCTATTATCGTTGTTACGGCCATGTTTCATCCAAATGAAGCCATCTTGCACTATTTCAATGGCCTTGAAATTTGATGTTGAGTTTTGTTGCCATCTATTATCGTTGTTACGGCCATGTTTCATCCAAATGAAGCCATCTTGCACTATTTCAATGGCCTTGAAATTTGATGTTGAATTTTGTTGCCATCTATTATCGTTGTTACGGCCATGTTTCATCCAAATGAAGCCATCTTGCACTATTTGAATGGCCTTGAAATTTGATGTTGAGTTTTGTTGCCATCTATTATCGTTGTTACGGCCATGTTTCATCCAAATGAAGCCATCTTGCACTATTTGAATGGCCTTGAAATTTGATGTTGAATTTTGTTGCCATCTATTATCGTTGTTACGGCCATGTTTCATCCAAATGAAGCCATCTTGCACTATTTGAATGGCCTTGAAATTTGATGTTGAGTTTTGTTGCCATCTATTATCGTTGTTACGGCCATGTTTCATCCAAATGAAGCCATCTTGCACTATTTGAATGGCCTTGAAATTTGATGTTGAATTTTGTTGCCATCTATTATCGTTGTTACGGCCATGTTTCATCCAAATGAAGCCATCTTGCACTATTTCAATGGCCTTGAAATTTGATGTTGAGTTTTGTTGCCATCTATTATCGTTGTTACGGCCATGTTTCATCCAAATGAAGCCATCTTGCACTATTTGAATGGCCTTGAAATTTGATGTTGAGTTTTGTTGCCATCTATTATCGTTGTTACGGCCATGTTTCATCCAAATGAAGCCATCTTGCACTATTTCAATGGCCTTGAAATTTGATGTTGAGTTTTGTTGCCATCTATTATCGTTGTTACGGCCATGTTTCATCCAAATGAAGCCATCTTGCACTATTTGAATGGCCTTGAAATTTGATGTTGAGTTTTGTTGCCATCTATTATCGTTGTTACGGCCATGTTTCATCCAAATGAAGCCATCTTGCACTATTTCAATGGCCTTGAAATTTGATGTTGAATTTTGTTGCCATCTATTATCGTTGTTACGGCCATGTTTCATCCAAATGAAGCCATCTTGCACTATTTCAATGGCCTTGAAATTTGATGTTGAGTTTTGTTGCCATCTATTATCGTTGTTACGGCCATGTTTCATCCAAATGAAGCCATCTTGCACTATTTGAATGGCCTTGAAATTTGATGTTGAGTTTTGTTGCCATCTATTATCGTTGTTACGGCCATGTTTCATCCAAATGAAGCCATCTTGCACTATTTGAATGGCCTTGAAATTTGATGTTGAGTTTTGTTGCCATCTATTATCGTTGTTACGGCCATGTTTCATCCAAATGAAGCCATCTTGCACTATTTCAATGGCCTTGAAATTTGATGTTGAATTTTGTTGCCATCTATTATCGTTGTTACGGCCATGTTTCATCCAAATGAAGCCATCTTGCACTATTTCAATGGCCTTGAAATTTGATGTTGAGTTTGTTGCCATCTATTATCGTTGTTACGGCCATGTTTCATCCAAATGAAGCCATCTTGCACTATTTGAATGGCCTTGAAATTTGATGTTGAGTTTGTTGCCATCTATTATCGTTGTTACGGCCATGTTTCATCCAAATGAAGCCATCTTGCACTATTTGAATGGCCTTGAAATTTGATGTTGAGTTTTGTTGCCATCTATTATCGTTGTTACGGCCATGTTTCATCCAAATGAAGCCATCTTGCACTATTTGAATGGCCTTGAAATTTGATGTTGAATTTTGTTGCCATCTATTATCGTTGTTACGGCCATGTTTCATCCAAATGAAGCCATCTTGCACTATTTGAATGGCCTTGAAATTTGATGTTGAGTTTTGTTGCCATCTATTATCGTTGTTACGGCCATGTTTCATCCAAATGAAGCCATCTTGCACTATTTGAATGGCCTTGAAATTTGATGTTGAATTTTGTTGCCATCTATTATCGTTGTTACGGCCATGTTTCATCCAAATGAAGCCATCTTGCACTATTTGAATGGCCTTGAAATTTGATGTTGAGTTTTGTTGCCATCTATTATCGTTGTTACGGCCATGTTTCATCCAAATGAAGCCATCTTGCACTATTTGAATGGCCTTGAAATTTGATGTTGAGTTTTGTTGCCATCTATTATCGTTGTTACGGCCATGTTTCATCCAAATGAAGCCATCTTGCACTATTTGAATGGCCTTGAAATTTGATGTTGAGTTTTGTTGCCATCTATTATCGTTGTTACGGCCATGTTTCATCCAAATGAAGCCATCTTGCACTATTTGAATGGCCTTGAAATTTGATGTTGAGTTTTGTTGCCATCTATTATCGTTGTTACGGCCATGTTTCATCCAAATGAAGCCATCTTGCACTATTTCAATGGCCTTGAAATTTGATGTTGAGTTTTGTTGCCATCTATTATCGTTGTTACGGCCATGTTTCATCCAAATGAAGCCATCTTGCACTATTTGAATGGCCTTGAAATTTGATGTTGAATTTTGTTGCCATCTATTATCGTTGTTACGGCCATGTTTCATCCAAATGAAGCCATCTTGCACTATTTCAATGGCCTTGAAATTTGATGTTGAGTTTGTTGCCATCTATTATCGTTGTTACGGCCATGTTTCATCCAAATGAAGCCATCTTGCACTATTTGAATGGCCTTGAAATTTGATGTTGAGTTTTGTTGCCATCTATTATCGTTGTTACGGCCATGTTTCATCCAAATGAAGCCATCTTGCACTATTTGAATGGCCTTGAAATTTGATGTTGAATTTTGTTGCCATCTATTATCGTTGTTACGGCCATGTTTCATCCAAATGAAGCCATCTTGCACTATTTCAATGGCCTTGAAATTTGATGTTGAGTTTTGTTGCCATCTATTATCGTTGTTACGGCCATGTTTCATCCAAATGAAGCCATCTTGCACTATTCAATGGCCTTGAAATTTGATGTTGAATTTTGTTGCCATCTATTATCGTTGTTACGGCCATGTTTCATCCAAATGAAGCCATCTTGCACTATTTGAATGGCCTTGAAATTTGATGTTGAGTTTTGTTGCCATCTATTATCGTTGTTACGGCCATGTTTCATCCAAATGAAGCCATCTTGCACTATTTGAATGGCCTTGAAATTTGATGTTGAATTTTGTTGCCATCTATTATCGTTGTTACGGCCATGTTTCATCCAAATGAAGCCATCTTGCACTATTTGAATGGCCTTGAAATTTGATGTTGAGTTTTGTTGCCATCTATTATCGTTATTTACGGCCATGTTTCATCCAAATGAAGCCATCTTGCACTATTTCAATGGCCTTGAAATTTGATGTTGAGTTTTGTTGCCATCTATTATCGTTGTTACGGCCATGTTTCATCCAAATGAAGCCATCTTGCACTATTTCAATGGCCTTGAAATTTGATGTTGAGTTTTGTTGCCATCTATTATCGTTGTTACGGCCATGTTTCATCCAAATGAAGCCATCTTGCACTATTTCAATGGCCTTGAAATTTGATGTTGAGTTTTGTTGCCATCTATTATCGTTGTTACGGCCATGTTTCATCCAAATGAAGCCATCTTGCACTATTTGAATGGCCTTGAAATTTGATGTTGAGTTTTGTTGCCATCTATTATCGTTGTTACGGCCATGTTTCATCCAAATGAAGCCATCTTGCACTATTTCAATGGCCTTGAAATTTGATGTTGAGTTTTGTTGCCATCTATTATCGTTGTTACGGCCATGTTTCATCCAAATGAAGCCATCTTGCACTATTTGAATGGCCTTGAAATTTGATGTTGAGTTTTGTTGCCATCTATTATCGTTGTTACGGCCATGTTTCATCCAAATGAAGCCATCTTGCACTATTTCAATGGCCTTGAAATTTGATGTTGAGTTTTGTTGCCATCTATTATCGTTGTTACGGCCATGTTTCATCCAAATGAAGCCATCTTGCACTATTTGAATGGCCTTGAAATTTGATGTTGAGTTTTGTTGCCATCTATTATCGTTGTTACGGCCATGTTTCATCCAAATGAAGCCATCTTGCACTATTTGAATGGCCTTGAAATTTGATGTTGAGTTTTGTTGCCATCTATTATCGTTGTTACGGCCATGTTTCATCCAAATGAAGCCATCTTGCACTATTTGAATGGCCTTGAAATTTGATGTTGAGTTTTGTTGCCATCTATTATCGTTGTTACGGCCATGTTTCATCCAAATGAAGCCATCTTGCACTATTTGAATGGCCTTGAAATTTGATGTTGAGTTTTGTTGCCATCTATTATCGTTGTTACGGCCATGTTTCATCCAAATGAAGCCATCTTGCACTATTTGAATGGCCTTGAAATTTGATGTTGAATTTTGTTGCCATCTATTATCGTTGTTACGGCCATGTTTCATCCAAATGAAGCCATCTTGCACTATTTCAATGGCCTTGAAATTTGATGTTGAATTTTGTTGCCATCTATTATCGTTGTTACGGCCATGTTTCATCCAAATGAAGCCATCTTGCACTATTTCAATGGCCTTGAAATTTGATGTTGAGTTTTGTTGCCATCTATTATCGTTGTTACGGCCATGTTTCATCCAAATGAAGCCATCTTGCACTATTTCAATGGCCTTGAAATTTGATGTTGAGTTTTGTTGCCATCTATTATCGTTGTTACGGCCATGTTTCATCCAAATGAAGCCATCTTGCACTATTCAATGGCCTTGAAATTTGATGTTGAGTTTTGTTGCCATCTATTATCGTTGTTACGGCCATGTTTCATCCAAATGAAGCCATCTTGCACTATTTGAATGGCCTTGAAATTTGATGTTGAATTTTGTTGCCATCTATTATCGTTGTTACGGCCATGTTTCATCCAAATGAAGCCATCTTGCACTATTTGAATGGCCTTGAAATTTGATGTTGAGTTTTGTTGCCATCTATTATCGTTGTTACGGCCATGTTTCATCCAAATGAAGCCATCTTGTACTATTTGAATGGCCTTGAAATTTGATGTTGAATTTTGTTGCCATCTATTATCGTTGTTACGGCCATGTTTCATCCAAATGAAGCCATCTTGCACTATTTCAATGGCCTTGAAATTTGATGTTGAGTTTTGTTGCCATCTATTATCGTTATTACGGCCATGTTTCATCCAAATGAAGCCATCTTGCACTATTTCAATGGCCTTGAAATTTGATGTTGAGTTTTGTTGCCATCTATTATCGTTATTTACGGCCATGTTTCATCCAAATGAAGCCATCTTGCACTATTTCAATGGCCTTGAAATTTGATGTTGAGTTTTGTTGCCATCTATTATCGTTGTTACGGCCATGTTTCATCCAAATGAAGCCATCTTGCACTATTTCAATGGCCTTGAAATTTGATGTTGAATTTTGTTGCCATCTATTATCGTTGTTACGGCCATGTTTCATCCAAATGAAGCCATCTTGCACTATTTCAATGGCCTTGAAATTTGATGTTGAGTTTTGTTGCCATCTATTATCGTTGTTACGGCCATGTTTCATCCAAATGAAGCCATCTTGCACTATTTCAATGGCCTTGAAATTTGATGTTGAATTTTGTTGCCATCTATTATCGTTGTTACGGCCATGTTTCATCCAAATGAAGCCATCTTGCACTATTTGAATGGCCTTGAAATTTGATGTTGAGTTTTGTTGCCATCTATTATCGTTGTTACGGCCATGTTTCATCCAAATGAAGCCATCTTGCACTATTTGAATGGCCTTGAAATTTGATGTTGAGTTTTGTTGCCATCTATTATCGTTGTTACGGCCATGTTTCATCCAAATGAAGCCATCTTGCACTATTTCAATGGCCTTGAAATTTGATGTTGAGTTTTGTTGCCATCTATTATCGTTGTTACGGCCATGTTTCATCCAAATGAAGCCATCTTGCACTATTTGAATGGCCTTGAAATTTGATGTTGAGTTTTGTTGCCATCTATTATCGTTGTTACGGCCATGTTTCATCCAAATGAAGCCATCTTGCACTATTTGAATGGCCTTGAAATTTGATGTTGAGTTTTGTTGCCATCTATTATCGTTGTTACGGCCATGTTTCATCCAAATGAAGCCATCTTGCACTATTTGAATGGCCTTGAAATTTGATGTTGAGTTTTGTTGCCATCTATTATCGTTGTTACGGCCATGTTTCATCCAAATGAAGCCATCTTGCACTATTCAATGGCCTTGAAATTTGATGTTGAGTTTTGTTGCCATCTATTATCGTTGTTACGGCTATGTTTTATCCAAATGAAGCCATCTTGCACTATTTCAATGGCCTTGAAATTTGATGTTGAATTTTGTTGCCATCTATTATCGTTGTTACGGCTATTTTTTATCCAAATGAAGCCATCTTGCACTATTTGAATGGCCTTGAAATTTGATGTTGAGTTTTGTTGCCATCTATTATCGTTGTTACGGCCATGTTTCATCCAAATGAAGCCATCTTGCACTATTTGAATGGCCTTGAAATTTGATGTTGAGTTTTGTTGCCATCTATTATCGTTGTTACGGCCATGTTTCATCCAAATGAAGCCATCTTGCACTATTTCAATGGCCTTGAAATTTGATGTTGAGTTTTGTTGCCATCTATTATCGTTGTTACGGCCATGTTTCATCCAAATGAAGCCATCTTGCACTATTTGAATGGCCTTGAAATTTGATGTTGAGTTTTGTTGCCATCTATTATCGTTGTTACGGCCATGTTTCATCCAAATGAAGCCATCTTGCACTATTTGAATGGCCTTGAAATTTGATGTTGAGTTTTGTTGCCATCTATTATCGTTGTTACGGCCATGTTTCATCCAAATGAAGCCATCTTGCACTATTTCAATGGCCTTGAAATTTGATGTTGAGTTTGTTGCCATCTATTATCGTTGTTACGGCCATGTTTCATCCAAATGAAGCCATCTTGCACTATTTGAATGGCCTTGAAATTTGATGTTGAGTTTTGTTGCCATCTATTATCGTTGTTACGGCCATGTTTCATCCAAATGAAGCCATCTTGCACTATTTCAATGGCCTTGAAATTTGATGTTGAGTTTTGTTGCCATCTATTATCGTTGTTACGGCCATGTTTCATCCAAATGAAGCCATCTTGCACTATTTGAATGGCCTTGAAATTTGATGTTGAGTTTTGTTGCCATCTATTATCGTTGTTACGGCCATGTTTCATCCAAATGAAGCCATCTTGCACTATTTGAATGGCCTTGAAATTTGATGTTGAATTTTGTTGCCTTCTATTATCGTTGTTACGGCCATGTTTCATCCAAATGAAGCCATCTTGCACTATTCAATGGCCTTGAAATTTGATGTTGAGTTTTGTTGCCATCTATTATCGTTGTTACGGCCATGTTTCATCCAAATGAAGCCATCTTGCACTATTTGAATGGCCTTGAAATTTGATGTTGAGTTTTGTTGCCATCTATTATCGTTGTTACGGCCATGTTTCATCCAAATGAAGCCATCTTGCACTATTTGAATGGCCTTGAAATTTGATGTTGAGTTTTGTTGCCATCTATTATCGTTGTTACGGCCATGTTTCATCCAAATGAAGCCATCTTGCACTATTTGAATGGCCTTGAAATTTGATGTTGAGTTTTGTTGCCATCTATTATCGTTGTTACGGCCATGTTTCATCAAATGAAGCCATCTTGCACTATTTGAATGGCCTTGAAATTTGATGTTGAATTTTGTTGCCATCTATTATCGTTGTTACGGCCATGTTTCATCCAAATGAAGCCATCTTGCACTATTTCAATGGCCTTGAAATTTGATGTTGAGTTTTGTTGCCATCTATTATCGTTGTTACGGCCATGTTTCATCCAAATGAAGCCATCTTGCACTATTTGAATGGCCTTGAAATTTGATGTTGAGTTTTGTTGCCATCTATTATCGTTGTTACGGCCATGTTTCATCCAAATGAAGCCATCTTGCACTATTTCAATGGCCTTGAAATTTGATGTTGAATTTTGTTGCCATCTATTATCGTTGTTACGGCCATGTTTCATCCAAATGAAGCCATCTTGCACTATTTCAATGGCCTTGAAATTTGATGTTGAGTTTTGTTGCCATCTATTATCGTTATTTACGGCCATGTTTCATCCAAATGAAGCCATCTTGCACTATTTCAATGGCCTTGAAATTTGATGTTGAATTTTGTTGCCATCTATTATCGTTGTTACGGCCATGTTTCATCCAAATGAAGCCATCTTGCACTATTTGAATGGCCTTGAAATTTGATGTTGAATTTTGTTGCCATCTATTATCGTTGTTACGGCCATGTTTCATCCAAATGAAGCCATCTTGCACTATTTCAATGGCCTTGAAATTTGATGTTGAGTTTGTTGCCATCTATTATCGTTGTTACGGCCATGTTTCATCCAAATGAAGCCATCTTGCACTATTTGAATGGCCTTGAAATTTGATGTTGAGTTTTGTTGCCATCTATTATCGTTGTTACGGCCATGTTTCATCCAAATGAAGCCATCTTGCACTATTTCAATGGCCTTGAAATTTGATGTTGAATTTTGTTGCCATCTATTATCGATGTTACGGCCATGTTTCATCCAAATGAAGCCATCTTGCACTATTTCAATGGCCTTGAAATTTGATGTTGAGTTTTGTTGCCATCTATTATCGTTGTTACGGCCATGTTTCATCCAAATGAAGCCATGTTGCACTATTTGAATGGCCTTGAAATTTGATGTTGAGTTTTCTTGTCATCTATTATCGTTGTTACGGCCATGTTTCATCCAAATGAAGCCATCTTGCACTATTTCAATGGCCTTGAAATTTGATGTTGAGTTTTGTTGCCATCTATTATCGTTGTTGCGGCCATGTTTCATCCAAATGAAGCCATCTTGCACTATTTCAATGGCCTTGAAATTTGATGTTGAGTTTTGTTGCCATCTATTATCGTTGTTACGGCCATGTTTCATCCAAATGAAACCATCTTGCACTATTTGAATGGCCTTGAAATTTGATGTTGAATTTTGTTGCCATCTATTATCGTTGTTACGGCCATGTTTCATCCAAATGAAGCCATCTTGCACTATTTGAATGGCCTTGAAATTTGATGATTTTGTTGCCATCTATTATCGTTGTTACGGCCATGTTTCATCCAAATGAAGCCATCTTGCACTATTTGAATGGCCTTGAAATTTGATGTTGAATTTTGTTGCCATCTATTATCGTTGTTACGGCCATGTTTCATCCAAATGAAGCCATCTTGCACTATTTGAATGGCCTTGAAATTTGATGTTGAGTTTTGTTGCCATCTATTATCGTTGTTACGGCCATGTTTCATCCAAATGAAGCCATCTTGCACTATTTGAATGGCCTTGAAATTTGTTGAGTTTTGTTGCCATCTATTATCGTTGTTACGGCCATGTTTCATCCAAATGAAGCCATCTTGCACTAATTCAATGGCCTTGAAATTTGATGTTGAATTTTGTTGCCATCTATTATCGTTGTTACGGCCATGTTTCATCCAAATGAAGCCATCTTGCACTATTTGAATGGCCTTGAAATTTGATGTTGAGTTTTGTTGCCATCTATTATCGTTGTTACGGCCATGTTTCATCCAACTGAAGCCATCTTGCACTATTTCAATGGCCTTGAAATTTGATGTTGAATTTTGTTGCCATCTATTATCGTTGTTACGGCCATGTTTCATCCAAATGAAGCCATCTTGCACTATTTGAATGGCCTTGAAATTTGATGTTGAGTTTTGTTGCCATCTATTATCGTTGTTACGGCCATGTTTCATCCAAATGAAGCCATCTTGCACTATTTGAATGGCCTTGAAATTTGATGTTGAGTTTTGTTGCCATCTATTATCGTTGTTACGGCCATGTTTCATCCAAATGAAGCCATCTTGCACTATTTGAATGGCCTTGAAATTTGATGTTGAGTTTTGTTGCCATCTATTATCGTTGTTACGGCCATGTTTCATCCAAATGAAGCCATCTTGCACTATTTCAATGGCCTTGAAATTTGATGTTGAGTTTTGTTGCCATCTATTATCGTTGTTACGGCCATGTTTCATCCAAATGAAGCCATCTTGCACTATTTCAATGGCCTTGAAATTTGATGTTGAGTTTTGTTGCCATCTATTATCGTTGTTACGGCCATGTTTCATCCAAATGAAGCCATCTTGCACTATTTCAATGGCCTTGAAATTTGATGTTGAGTTTTGTTGCCATCTATTATCGTTGTTACGGCCATGTTTCATCCAAATGAAACCATCTTGCACTATTTCAATGGCCTTGAAATTTGATGTTGAGTTTTGTTGCCATCTATTATCGTTGTTACGGCCATGTTTCATCCAAATGAAGCCATCTTGCACTATTTCAATGGCCTTGAAATTTGATGTTGAGTTTTTTTGCCATCTATTATCGTTGGCCATGTTTCATCCAAATGAAGCCATCTTGCACTATTTCAATGGCCTTGAAATTTGATGTTGAATTTTGTTGCCATCTATTATCGTTGTTACGGCCATGTTTCATCCAAATGAAGCCATCTTGCACTATTTGAATGGCCTTGAAATTTGATGTTGAGTTTTGTTGCCATCTATTATCGTTGTTACGGCCATGTTTCATCCAAATGAAGCCATCTTGCACTATTTCAATGGCCTTGAAATTTGATGTTGAGTTTTGTTGCCATCTATTATCGTTGTTACGGCCATGTTTCATCCAAATGAAGCCATCTTGCACTATTTGAATGGCCTTGAAATTTGATGTTGAGTTTTGTTGCCATCTATTATCGTTATTTACGGCCATGTTTCATCCAAATGAAGCCATCTTGCACTATTTCAATGGCCTTGAAATTTGATGTTGAGTTTTGTTGCCATCTATTATCGTTGTTACGGCCATGTTTCATCCAAATGGAGCCATCTTGCACTATTCCAATGGACTTGAAATTTGATGTTGAGTTTTGTTGCCATCTATTATCGTTGTTACGACCATGTTTCATCCAAATGAAGCCATCTTGCACTATTTGAATGGCCTTGAAATTTGATGTTGAATTTTGTTGCCATCTATTATCGTTGTTACGGCCATGTTTCATCAAATGAAGCCATCTTGCACTATTTGAAGTTTGATGTTGAATTTTGTTGCCATCTATTATCGTTGTTACGGCCATGTTTCATCCAAATACAGCCATCTTGCACTATTTCAATGGCCTTGAAATTTGATGTTGAGTTTTGTTGCCATCTATTATAGTTGTTACGGCCATGTTTCATCCAAATGAAGCCATCTTGCACTATTTGAATGGCCTTGAAATTTGATGTTGAGTTTTGTTGCCATCTATTATCGTTGTTACGGCCATGTTTCATCCAAATGAAGCCATCTTGCACTATTTCAATGGCCTTGAAATTTGATGTTGAATTTTGTTGCCATCTATTATCGTTGTTACGGCCATGTTTCATCCAAATGAAGCCATCTTGCACTATTTCAATGGCCTTGGAATTTGATGATTTTGTTGCCATCTATTATCGTTGTTACGGCCATGTTTCATCCAAATGAAGCCATCTTGCACTATTTCAATGGCCTTGAAATTTGATGTTGAGTTTTGTTGCCATCTATTATCGTTGTTACGGCCATGTTTCATCCAAATGAAGCCATCTTGCACTATTTGAATGGCCTTGAAATTTGATGTTGAGTTTTGTTGCCATCTATTATCGTTGTTACGGCCATGTTTCATCCAAATGAAGCCATCTTGCACTATTTGAATGGCCTTGAAATTTGATGTTGAGTTTTGTTGCCATCTATTATCGTTATTTACGGCCATGTTTCATCCAAATGAAGCCATCTTGCACTATTTGAATGGCCTTGAAATTTGATGTTGAGTTTTGTTGCCATCTATTATCGTTGTTACGGCCATGTTTCATCCAAATGAAGCCATCTTGCACTATTTGAATGGCCTTGAAATTTGATGTTGAATTTTGTTGCCATCTATTATCGTTATTTACGGCCATGTTTCATCCAAATGAAGCCATCTTGCACTATTTGAATGGCCTTGAAATTTGATGTTGAGTTTTGTTGCCATCTATTATCGTTGTTACGGCCATGTTTCATCCAAATGAAGCCATCTTGCACTATTTCAATGGCCTTGAAATTTGATGTTGAATTTTGTTGCCATCTATTATCGTTGTTACGGCCATGTTTCATCCAAATGAAGCCATCTTGCACTATTTGAATGGCCTTGAAATTTGATGTTGAATTTTGTTGCCATCTATTATCGTTGTTACGGCCATGTTTCATCCAAATGAAACCATCTTGCACTATTTGAATGGCCTTGAAATTTGATGTTGAGTTTTGTTGCCATCTATTATCGTTGTTACGGCCATGTTTCATCCAAATGAAGCCATCTTGCACTATTTCAATGGCCTTGAAATTTGATGTTGAATTTTGTTGCCATCTATTATCGTTGTTACGGCTATGTTTCATCCAAATGAAGCCATCTTGCACTATTTCAATGGCCTTGAAATTTGATGTTGAGTTTTGTTGCCATCTATTATCGTTGTTACGGCCATGTTTCATCCAAATGAAGCCATCTTGCACTATTTGAATGGCCTTGAAATTTGATGTTGAGTTTTGTTGCCATCTATTATCGTTATTTACGGCCATGTTTCATCCAAATGAAGCCATCTTGCACTATTTGAATGGCCTTGAAATTTGATGTTGAGTTTTGTTGCCATCTATTATCGTTGTTACGGCCATGTTTCATCCAAATGAAGCCATCTTGCACTATTTGAATGGCCTTGAAATTTGATGTTGAGTTTTGTTGCCATCTATTATCGTTGTTACGGCCATGTTTCATCCAAATGAAGCCATCTTGCACTATTTGAATGGCCTTGAAATTTGATGTTGAATTTTGTTGCCATCTATTATCGTTGTTACGGCCATGTTTCATCCAAATGAAGCCATCTTGCACTATTTGAATGGCCTTGAAATTTGATGTTGAGTTTTGTTGCCATCTATTATCGTTGTTACGGCCATGTTTCATCCAAATGAAGCCATCTTGCACTATTTGAATGGCCTTGAAATTTGATGTTGAGTTTTGTTGCCATCTATTATCGTTGTTACGGCCATGTTTCATCCAAATGAAGCCATCTTGCACTATTTGAATGGCCTTGAAATTTGATGTTGAATTTTGTTGCCATCTATTATCGTTGTTACGGCCATGTTTCATCCAAATGAAGCCATCTTGCACTATTTCAATGGCCTTGAAATTTGATGTTGAGTTTTGTTGCCATCTATTATCGTTGTTACGGCCATGTTTCATCCAAATGAAGCCATCTTGCACTATTTCAATGGCCTTGAAATTTGATGTTGAGTTTTGTTGCCATCTATTATCGTTGTTACGGCCATGTTTCATCCAAATGAAGCCATCTTGCACTATTTCAATGGCCTTGAAATTTGATGTTGAATTTTGTTGCCATCTATTATCGTTGTTACGGCCATGTTTCATCCAAATGAAGCCATCTTGCACTATTTGAATGGCCTTGAAATTTGATGTTGAGTTTTGTTGCCATCTATTATCGTTGTTACGGCCATGTTTCATCCAAATGAAGCCATCTTGCACTATTTCAATGGCCTTGAAATTTGATGTTGAGTTTTGTTGCCATCTATTATCGTTGTTACGGCCATGTTTCATCCAAATGAAGCCATCTTGCACTATTTCAATGGCCTTGAAATTTGATGTTGAGTTTTGTTGCCATCTATTATCGTTGTTACGGCCATGTTTCATCCAAATGAAGCCATCTTGCACTATTTCAATGGCCTTGAAATTTGATGTTGAGTTTTGTTGCCATCTATTATCGTTGTTACGGCCATGTTTCATCCAAATGAAGCCATCTTGCACTATTTCAATGGCCTTGAAATTTGATGTTGAGTTTTGTTGCCATCTATTATCGTTGTTACGGCCATGTTTCATCCAAATGAAGCCATCTTGCACTATTTCAATGGCCTTGAAATTTGATGTTGAGTTTTGTTGCCATCTATTATCGTTGTTACGGCCATGTTTCATCAAATGAAGCCATCTTGCACTATTTCAATGGCCTTGAAATTTGATGTTGAGTTTTGTTGCCATCTATTATCGTTGTTACGGCCATGTTTCATCCAAATGAAGCCATCTTGCACTATTTCAATGGCCTTGAAATTTGATGTTGAGTTTGTTGCCATCTATTATCGTTGTTACGGCCATGTTTCATCCAAATGAAGCCATCTTGCACTATTTGAATGGCCTTGAAATTTGATGTTGAATTTTGTTGCCATCTATTATCGTTGTTACGGCCATGTTTCATCCAAATGAAGCCATCTTGCACTATTTGAATGGCCTTGAAATTTGATGTTGAATTTTGTTGCCATCTATTATCGTTGTTACGGCCATGTTTCATCCAAATGAAGCCATCTTGCACTATTTCAATGGCCTTGAAATTTGATGTTGAGTTTTGTTGCCATCTATTATCGTTGTTACGGCCATGTTTCATCCAAATGAAGCCATCTTGCACTATTTCAATGGCCTTGAAATTTGATGTTGAATTTTGTTGCCATCTATTATCGTTGTTACGGCCATGTTTCATCCAAATGAAGCTTTCTTTCATTATTTGAATGGCCTTGAAATTTGATGTTGAATTTTGTTGCCATCTATTATCGTTATTGCGGACATGTTTCATCCAAATGAAGCCATCTTGCACTATTTGAATGGCCTTGAAATTTGATGTTGAGTTTTGTTGCCATCTATTATCGTTGTTACGACCATGTTTCATCCAAATGAAGCCATCTTGCACTATTTGAATGGCCTTGAAATTTGATGTTGAATTTTGTTGCCATCTATTATCGTTGTTACGGCCATGTTTCATCAAATGAAGCCATCTTGCACTATTTGAATGGCCTTGAAATTTGATGTTGAATTTTGTTGCCATCTATTATCGTTATTTACGGCCATGTTTCATCCAAATGAAGCCATCTTGCACTATTTGAATGGCCTTGAAATTTGATGTTGAGTTTGTTGCCATCTATTATCGTTGTTACGGCCATGTTTCATCCAAATGAAGCCATCTTGCACTATTTGAATGGCCTTGAAATTTGATGTTGAATTTTGTTGCCATCTATTATCGTTGTTACGGCCATGTTTCATCCAAATGAAGCCATATTGCACTATTTCAATGGCCTTGAAATTTGATGTTGAATTTTGTTGCCATCTATTATCGTTGTTACGGCCTCAATGGCCTTGAAATTTGATGTTGAGTTTTGTTGCCATCTATTATCGTTGTTACGGCCATGTTTCATCCAAATGAAGCCATCTTGCACTATTTCAATGGCCTTGAAATTTGATGTTGAGTTTTGTTGCCATCTATTATCGTTGTTACGGCCATGTTTCATCCAAATGAAGCCATCTTGCACTATTTGAATGGCCTTGAAATTTGATGTTGAGTTTGTTGCCATCTATTATCGTTGTTACGGCCATGTTTCATCCAAATGAAGCCATCTTGCACTATTTCAATGGCCTTGGAATTTGATTTTGAGTTTGTTGCCATCTATTATCGTTGTTACGGCCATGTTTCATCCAAATGAAGCCATCTTGCACTATTTGAATGGCCTTGAAATTTGATGTTGAGTTTTGTTGCCATCTGTTATCGTTGTTACGGCCATGTTTCATCCAAATGAAGCCATCTTGCACTATTTCAATGGCCTTGAAATTTGATGTTGAGTTTTGTTGCCATCTATTATCGTTGTTACGGCCATGTTTCATCCAAATGAAGCCATCTTGCACTATTTGAATGGCCTTGAAATTTGATGTTGAGTTTTGTTGCCATCTATTATCGTTGTTACGGCCATGTTTCATCCAAATGAAGCCATCTTGCACTATTTGAATGGCCTTGAAATTTGATGTTGAATTTTGTTGCCATCTATTATCGTTGTTACGGCCATGTTTCATCCAAATGAAGCCATCTTGCACTATTTCAATGGCCTTGAAATTTGATGTTGAATTTTGTTGCCATCTATTATCGTTGTTACGGCCATGTTTCATCCAAATGAAGCCATCTTGCACTATTTGAATGGCCTTGAAATTTGATGTTGAGTTTTGTTGCCATCTATTATCGTTGTTACGGCCATGTTTCATCCAAATGAAGCCATCTTGCACTATTTGAATGGCCTTGAAATTTGATGTTGAGTTTTGTTGCCATCTATTATCGTTGTTACGGCCATGTTTCATCCAAATGAAGCCATCTTGCACTATTTCAATGGCCTTGAAATTTGATGTTGAGTTTTGTTGCCATCTATTATCGTTGTTACGGCCATGTTTCATCCAAATGAAGCCATCTTGCACTATTTCAATGGCCTTGAAATTTGATGTTGAGTTTTGTTGCCATCTATTATCGTTGTTACGGCCATGTTTCATCCAAATGAAACCATCTTGCACTATTTCAATGGCCTTGAAATTTGATGTTGAGTTTTGTTGCCATCTATTATCGTTGTTACGGCCATGTTTCATCCAAATGAAGCCATCTTGCACTATTTGAATGGCCTTGAAATTTGATGTTGAGTTTGTTGCCATCTATTATCGTTGTTACGGCCATGTTTCATCCAAATGAAGCCATCTTGCACTATTTGAATGGCCTTGAAATTTGATGTTGAATTTTGTTGCCATCTATTATCGTTGTTACGGCCATGTTTCATCCAAATGAAGCCATCTTGCACTATTTGAATGGCCTTGAAATTTGATGTTGAGTTTTGTTGCCATCTATTATCGTTGTTACGGCCATGTTTCATCCAAATGAAGCCATCTTGCACTATTTCAATGGCCTTGAAATTTGATGTTGAGTTTTGTTGCCATCTATTATCGTTGTTACGGCCATGTTTCATCCAAATGAAGCCATCTTGCACTATTTCAATGGCCTTGAAATTTGATGTTGAGTTTTGTTGCCATCTATTATCGTTGTTACGGCCATGTTTCATCCAAATGAAGCCATCTTGCACTATTTCAATGGCCTTGAAATTTGATGTTGAATTTTGTTGCCATCTATTATCGTTGTTACGGCCATGTTTCATCCAAATGAAGCCATCTTGCACTATTTCAATGGCCTTGAAATTTGATGTTGAATTTTGTTGCCATCTATTATCGTTGTTACGGCCATGTTTCATCCAAATGAAGCCATCTTGCACTATTTGAATGGCCTTGAAATTTGATGTTGAGTTTTGTTGCCATCTATTATCGTTGTTACGGCCATGTTTCATCCAAATGAAGCCATCTTGCACTATTTCAATGACCTTGAAATTTGATGTTGAATTTTGTTGCCATCTATTATCGTTGTTACGGCCATGTTTCATCCAAATGAAGCCATCTTGCACTATTTGAATGGCCTTGAAATTTGATGTTGAGTTTTGTTGCCATCTATTATCGTTGTTACGGCCATGTTTCATCCAAATGAAGCCATCTTGCACTATTTCAATGGCCTTGAAATTTGATGTTGAGTTTTGTTGCCATCTATTATCGTTGTTACGGCCATGTTTCATCCAAATGAAGCCATCTTGCACTATTTCAATGGCCTTGAAATTTGATGTTGAGTTTTGTTGCCATCTATTATCGTTGTTACGGACATGCTTCATCCAAATGAAGCCATCTTGCACTATTTGAATGGCCTTGAAATTTGATGTTGAGTTTTGTTGCCATCTATTATCGTTGTTACGGCCATGTTTCATCCAAATGAAGCCATCTTGCACTATTTGAATGGCCTTGAAATTTGATGTTGAGTTTTGTTGCCATCTATTATCGTTGTTACGGCCATGTTTCATCCAAATGAAGCCATCTTGCACTATTTCAATGGCCTTGAAATTTGATGTTGAGTTTTGTTGCCATCTATTATCGTTGTTACGGCCATGTTTCATCCAAATGAAGCCATCTTGCACTATTTCAATGGCCTTAAAATTTGACGTTGAGTTTTGTTGCCATCTATTATCGTTGTTACGGCCATGTTTCATCCAAATGAAGCTTTCTTTCATTATTTGAATGGCCTTGAAATTTGATGTTGAATTTTGTTGCCATCTATTATCGTTATTGACGGCCATGTTTCATCCAAATGAAGCCATCTTGCACTATTTCAATGGCCTTGAAATTTGATGTTGAATTTTGTTGCCATCTATTATCGTTGTTACGGCCATGTTTCATCCAAATGAAGCCATCTTGCACTATTTCAATGGCCTTGAAATTTGATGTTGAGTTTTGTTGCCATCTATTATCGTTGTTACGGCCATGTTTCATCCAAATGAAGCCATCTTGCACTATTTGAATGGCCTTGAAATTTGATGTTGAGTTTTGTTGCCATCTATTATCGTTGTTACGGCCATGTTTCATCCAAATGAAGCCATCTTGCACTATTTCAATGGCCTTGAAATTTGATGATTTTGTTGCCATCTATTATCGTTGTTACGGCCATGTTTCATCCAAATGAAGCCATCTTGCACTATTTCAATGGCCTTGAAATTTGATGTTGAGTTTTGTTGCCATCTATTATCGTTGTTACGGCCATGTTTCATCCAAATGAAGCCATCTTGCACTATTTCAATGGCCTTGAAATTTGATGTTGAGTTTTGTTGCCATCTATTATCGTTGTTACGGCCATGTTTCATCCAAATGAAGCCATCTTGCACTATTTGAATGGCCTTGAAATTTGATGTTGAGTTTTGTTGCCATCTATTATCGTTGTTACGGCCATGTTTCATCCAAATGAAGCCATCTTGCACTATTTCAATGGCCTTGAAATTTGATGTTGAGTTTTGTTGCCATCTATTATCGTTGTTACGGCCATGTTTCATCAAATAAGCCATCTTGCACTATTTGAATGGCCTTGAAATTTGATGTTGAGTTTTGTTGCCATCTATTATCGTTGTTACGGCCATGTTTCATCCAAATGAAGCCATCTTGCACTATTTCAATGGCCTTGAAATTTGATGTTGAGTTTTGTTGCCATCTATTATCGTTGTTACGGCCATGTTTCATCCAAATGAAGCCATCTTGCACTATTTGAATGGCCTTGAAATTTGATGTTGAGTTTTGTTGCCATCTATTATCGTTGTTACGGCCATGTTTCATCCAAATGAAGCCATCTTGCACTATTTCAATGGCCTTGATGTTGAATTTTGTTGCCATCTATTATAGTTGTTACGGCCATGTTTCATCCAAATGAAGCCATCTTGCACTAATTTAATGGCCTTGAAATTTGATGTTGAATTTTGTTGCCATCTATTATCGTTGTTACGGCCATGTTTCATCCAAATGAAGCCATCTTGCACTATTTGAATGGCCTTGAAATTTGATGTTGAGTTTTGTTGCCATCTATTATCGTTGTTACGGCCATGTTTCATCCAAATGAAGCCATCTTGCACTATTTGAATGGCCTTGAAATTTGATGTTGAATTTTGTTGCCATCTATTATCGTTATTTACGGCCATGTTTCATCCAAATGAAGCCATCTTGCACTATTTGAATGGCCTTGAAATTTGATGTTGAGTTTTGTTGCCATCTATTATCGTTATTTACGGCCATGTTTCATCCAAATGAAGCCATCTTGCACTATTTGAATGGCCTTGAAATTTGATGTTGAGTTTTGTTGCCATCTATTATCGTTGTTACGGCCATGTTTCATCCAAATGAAGCCATCTTGCACTATTTGAATGGCCTTGAAATTTGATGTTGAGTTTTGTTGCCATCTATTATCGTTATTTACGGCCATGTTTCATCCAAATGAAGCCATCTTGCACTATTTGAGTGACCTTTGATGTTGAATTTTGTTGCCATCTATTATCGTTGTTACGGCCATGTTTCATCCAAATGAAGCCATCTTGCACTATTTCAATGGCCTTGAAATTTGATGTTGAGTTTGTTGCCATCTATTATCGTTGTTACGGCCATTTATCCAAATGAAGCCATCTTGCACTATTTCAATGGCCTTGAAGTTTGATGTTGAGTTTTGTTGCCATCTATTATCGTTATTTACGGCCATGTTTCATCCAAATGAAGCCATCTTGCACTATTTGAATGGCCTTGAAGTTTGATGTTGAGTTTTGTTGCCATCTATTATCGTTGTTACGGCCATGTTTCATCCAAATGAAGCCATCTTGCACTATTTGAATGGCCTTGAAATTTGATGTTGAGTTTTGTTGCCATCTATTATCGTTGTTACGGCCATGTTTCATCCAAATGAAGCCATCTTGCACTATTTCAATGGCCTTGAAATTTGATGTTGAATTTTGTTGCCATCTATTATCGTTATTTACGGCCATGTTTCATCCAAATGAAGCCATCTTGCACTATTTGAATGGCCTTGAAATTTGATGTTGAGTTTTGTTGCCATCTATTATCGTTGTTACGGCCATGTTTCATCCAAATGAAACCATCTTGCACTATTTCAATGGCCTTGAAATTTGATGTTGAATTTTGTTGCCATCTATTATCGTTGTTACGGCCATGTTTCATCCAAATGAAGCCATCTTGCACTATTTCAATGGCCTTGAAATTTGATGTTAATTTTTTTCCCATCTATTATCGTTGTTACGGCCATGTTTCATCCAAATGAAGCCATCTTGCACTATTTGAATGGCCTTGAAATTTGATGTTGAGTTTTGTTGCCATCTATTATCGTTGTTACGGCCATGTTTCATCCAAATGAAGCCATCTTGCACTATTTGAATGGCCTTGAAATTTGATGTTGAATTTTGTTGCCATCTATTATCGTTGTTACGGCCATGTTTCATCCAAATGAAGCCATCTTGCACTATTTCAATGGCCTTGAAATTTGATGTTGAGTTTTGTTGCCATCTATTATCGTTGTTACGGCCATGTTTCATCCAAATGAAGCCATCTTGCACTATTTCAATGGCCTTGAAATTTGATGTTAATTTTGTTGCCATCTATTATCGTTGTTACGGCCATGTTTCATCCAAATGAAGCCATCTTGCACTATTTGAATGGTCTTGAAATTAGATGTTGAATTTTGTTGCCATCTATTATCGTTGTTACGGCCATGTTTCATCCAAATGAAGCCATCTTGCACTATTTGAATGGCCTTGAAATTTGATGTTGAGTTTTGTTGCCATCTATTATCGTTGTTACGGCCATGTTTCATCCAAATGAAGCCATCTTGCACTATTTCAATGGCCTTGAAATTTGATGTTGAGTTTTGTTGCCATCTATTATCGTTGTTACGGCCATGTTTCATCCAAATGAAGCCATCTTGCACTATTTCAATGGCCTTGAAATTTGATGTTGAATTTTGTTGCCATCTATTATCGTTGTTACGGCCATGTTTCATCCAAATGAAGCCATCTTGCACTATTTGAATGGCCTTGAAATTTGATGTTGAGTTTTGTTGCCATCTATTATCGTTGTTACGGCCATGTTTCATCCAAATGAAGCCATCTTGCACTATTTGAATGTCCTTGAAATTTGATGTTGAGTTTGTTGCCATCTATTATCGTTGTTACGGCCATGTTTCATCCAAATGAAACCATCTTGCACTATTTCAATGGCCTTGAAATTTGATGTTGAATTTTGTTGCCATCTATTATCGTTGTTACGGCCATGTTTCATCCAAATGAAGCCATCTTGCACTATTTGAATGGCCTTGAAATTTGATGTTGAGTTTTGTTGCCATCTATTATCGTTGTTACGGCCATGTTTCATCCAAATGAAGCCATCTTGCACTATTTGAATGGCCTTGAAATTTGATGTTGAATTTTGTTGCCATCTATTATCGTTATTTACGGCCATGTTTCATCCAAATGAAGCCATCTTGCTTTATTTCAATGGCCTTGAAATTTGATGTTGAATTTTGTTGCCATCTATTATCGTTGTTACGGCCATGTTTCATCCAAATGAAGCCATCTTGCACTATTTGAATGGCCTTGAAATTTGATGTTGAGTTTTGTTGCCATCTATTATCGTTGTTACGGCCATGTTTCATCCAAATGAAGCCATCTTGCACTATTTCAATGGCCTTGAAATTTGATGTTGAGTTTTGTTGCCATCTATTATCGTTGTTACGGCCATGTTTCATCCAAATGAAGCCATCTTGCACTATTTGAATGGCCTTGAAATTTGATTTTAAATTTTGTTGCCATCTATTATCGTTGTTACGGCCATGTTTCATCCAAATGAAGCCATCTTGCACTATTTGAATGGCCTTGAAATTTGATGTTGAATTTTGTTGCCATCTATTATCGTTGTTACGGCCATGTTTCATCCAAATGAAGCCATCTTGCACTATTTCAATGGCGTCGTTGTTACGGCCATGTTTCATCCAAATGAAGCCATCTTGCACTATTTCAATGGCCTTGAAATTTGATGTTGAATTTTGTTGCCATCTATTATCGTTGTTACGGCCATGTTTCATCCAAATGAAGCCATCTTGCACTATTTGAATGGCCTTGAAATTTGATGTTGAGTTTTGTTGCCATCTATTATCGTTGTTACGGCCATGTTTCATCCAAATGAAGCCATCTTGCACTATTTCAATGGCCTTGAAATTTGATGTTGAATTTTGTTGCCATCTATTATCGTTGTTACGGCCATGTTTCATCCAAATGAAGCCATCTTGCACTATTTCATTGGCCTTGAAATTTGATGTTGAGTTTTGTTGCCATCTATTATCGTTGTTACGGCCATGTTTCATCCAAATGAAGCCATCTTGCACTATTCAATGGCCTTGAAATTTGATGTTGAATTTTGTTGCCATCTATTATCGTTGTTACGGCCATGTTTCATCCAAATGAAGCCATCTTGCACTATTTCATTGGCCTTGAAATTTGATGTTGAGTTTGTTGCCATCTATTATCGTTGTTACGGCCATGTTTCATCCAAATGAAGCCATCTTGCACTATTTCATTGGCCTTGAAATTTGATGTTGAGTTTTGTTGCCATCTATTATCGTTGTTACGGCCATGTTTCATCCAAATGAAGCCATCTTGCACTATTTCAATGGCCTTGAAATTTGATGTTGAATTTTGTTGCCATCTATTATCGTTGTTACGGCCATGTTTCATCCAAATGAAGCCATCTTGCACTATTTCATTGGCCTTGAAATTTGATGTTGAGTTTTGTTGCCATCTATTATCGTTGTTACGGCCATGTTTCATCCAAATGAAGCCATCTTGCACTATTTGAATGGCCTTGAAATTTGATGTTGAGTTTTGTTGCCATCTATTATCGTTGTTACGGCCATGTTTCATCCAAATGAAACCATCTTGCACTATTTCAATGGCCTTGAAATTTGATGTTGAATTTTGTTGCCATCTATTATCGTTGTTACGGCCATGTTTCATCCAAATGAAGCCATCTTGCACTATTTCAATGGCCTTGAAATTTGATGTTGAGTTTTGTTGCCATCTATTATCGTTGTTACGGCCATGTTTCATCCAAATGAAGCCATCTTGCACTATTTGAATGGCCTTGAAATTTGATGTTGAATTTTGTTGCCATCTATTATCGTTGTTACGGCCATGTTTCATCCAAATGAAGCCATCTTGCACTATTTGAATGGCCTTGAAATTTGATGTTGAATTTTGTTGCCATCTATTATCGTTGTTACGGCCATGTTTCATCCAAATGAAGCCATCTTGCACTATTTCATTGGCCTTGAAATTTGATGTTGAATTTTTGTTGCCATCTATTATCGTTGTTACGGCCATGTTTCATCCAAATGAAGCCATCTTGCACTATTTCAATGGCCTTGAAATTTGATGTTGAATTTTGTTGCCATCTATTATCGTTGTTACGGCCATGTTTCATCCAAATGAAGCCATCTTGCACTATTTGAATGGCCTTGAAATTTGATGTTGAATTTTGTTGCCATCTATTATCGTTGTTACGGCCATGTTTCATCCAAATGAAGCCATCTTGCACTATTTCAATGGCCTTGAAATTTGATGTTGAGTTTTGTTGCCATCTATTATCGTTGTTACGGCCATGTTTCATCCAAATGAAGCCATCTTGCACTATTTCAATGGCCTTGAAAATTGATGTTGAGTTTTGTTGCCATCTATTATCGTTGTTACGGCCATGTTTCATCCAAATGAAGCCATCTTGCACTATTTCAATGGCCTTGAAATTTGATGTTGAGTTTTGTTGCCATCTATTATCGTTGTTACGGCCATGTTTCATCCAAATGAAGCCATCTTGCACTATTGCAATGGCCTTGAAATTTGATGTTGAGTTTTGTTGCCATCTATTATCGTTGTTACGGCCATGTTTCATCCAAATGAAGCCATCTTGCACTATTTCAATGGCCTTGAAATTTGATGTTGAATTTTGTTGCCATCTATTATCGTTGTTACGGCCATGTTTCATCCAAATGAAGCCATCTTGCACTATTTCATTGGCCTTGAAATTTGATGTTGAATTTTGTTGCCATCTATTATCGTTGTTACGGCCATGTTTCATCCAAATGAAGCCATCTTGCACTATTTCAATGGCCTTGAAATTTGATGTTGATTTTGTTGCCATCTATTATCGTTATTTACGGCCATGTTTCATCCAAATGAAGCCATCTTGCACTATTTGAATGTCCTTAAAATTTGATGTTGAATTTTGTTGCCATCTATTATCGTTGTTACGGCCATGTTTCATCCAAATGAAGCCATCTTGCACTATTTCAATGGCCTTGAAATTTGATGTTGAATTTTGTTGCCATCTATTATCGTTGTTACGGCCATGTTTCATCCAAATGAAGCCATCTTGCACTATTTCAATGGCCTTGAAATTTGATGTTGAGTTTTGTTGCCATCTATTATCGTTGTTACGGCCATGTTTCATCCAAATGAAGCCATCTTGCACTATTGCAATGGCCTTGAAATTTGATGTTGAGTTTTTTGCCATCTATTATCGTGATTGCGGCCATGTTTCATCCAAATGAAGCCATCTTGCACTATTTCTATAGCCTGGAAATTTGATGTTGAGTTTTGTTGCCATCTATTATCGTTGTTACGGCCATGTTTCATCCAAATGAAGCCATCTTGCACTTATTCAATGGCCTTGAAATTTGATGTTGAGTTTTGTTGCCATCTATTATCGTTGTTACGGCCATGTTTCATCCAAATGAAGCCATCTTGCACTATTTGAATGGCCTTGAAATTTGATGTTGAATTTTGTTGCCATCTATTATCGTTGTTACGGCCATGTTTCATCCAAATGAAGCCATCTTGCACTTATTCAATGGCCTTGAAATTTGATGTTGAGTTTTGTTGCCATCTATTATCGTTGTTACGGCCATGTTTCATCCAAATGAAGCCATCTTGCACTATTTCAATGGCCTTGAAATTTGATGTTGAGTTTTGTTGCCATCTATTATCGTTGTTACGGCCATGTTTCATCCAAATGAAGCCATCTTGCACTATTTCAATGGCCTTGAAGTTTGATGTTGAGTTTTGTTGCCATCTATTATCGTTGTTAACGGCCATGTTTCATCCAAATGAAGCCATCTTGCACTAATTCAATGGCCTTGAAATTTGATGTTGATTTTTGTTGCCATCTATTATCGTTGTTACGGCCATGTTTCATCCAAATGAAGCCATCTTGCACTATTTGAATGGCCTTGAAATTTGATGTTGAGTTTTGTTGCCATCTATTATCGTTGTTACGGCCATGTTTCATCCAAATGAAGCCATCTTGCACTAATTTCAATGGCCTTGAAATTTGATGTTGAATTTTGTGCCATCTATTATCGTTGTTACGACCATGTTTCATTCAAATGAAGCCATCTTGCACTATTTCAATGGCCTTGAAATTTGATGTTGAGTTTTGTTGCCATCTATTATCGTTATTTACGGCCATGTTTCATCCAAATGAAGCCATCTTGCACTATTTGAATGGCCTTGAAATTTGATGTTGAGTTTTGTTGCCATCTATTATCGTTGTTACGGCCATGTTTCATCCAAATGAAGCCATCTTGCACTATTTCAATGGCCTTGAAATTAGATGTTGAGTTTTGTTGCCATCTATTATCGTTGTTACGGCCATGTTTCATCCAAATGAAGAAATCTTGCACTATTTCATTGGCCTTGAAATTTGATGTTGAGTTTTGTTGCCATCTATTATCGTTGTTACGGCCATGTTTCATCCAAATGAAGCCATCTTGCACTATGTCAATGGCCTTGAAATTTGATGTTGAGTTTTGTTGCCATCTATTATCGTTGTTACAGCCATGTTTCATCCAAATGAAGCCATCTTGCACTATTTGAATGGCCTTGAAATTTGATCTTGAGTTTTGTTGCCATCTATTATCGTTGTTACGGCCATGTTTCATCCAAATGAAGAAATCTTGCACTATTTCAATGGCCTTGAAATTTGATGTTGAGTTTTGTTGCCATCTATTATCGTTGTTACGGCCATGTTTCATCCAAATGAAGCCATCTTGCACTATTTCAATGGCCTTGAAATTTGATGTTGAGTTTTGTTGCCATCTATTATCGTTGTTACGGCCATGTTTCATCCAAATGAAACCATCTTGCACTATTTCAATGGCCTTGAAATTTGATGTTGAGTTTTGTTGCCATCTATTATCGTTGTTACGGCCATGTTTCATCCAAATGAAGCCATATTGCACTATTTGAATGGCCTTGAAATTAGATCTTGAGTTTTGTTGTCATCTATTATCGTTGTTACGGCCATGTTTCATCCAAATGAAGCCATCTTGCAATATTTCAATGGCCTTGAAATTTGATGTTGAGTTTTGTTGCCATCTATTATCGTTGTTACGGCCATGTTTCATCCAAATGAAGCCATCTTGCACTATTTCAATGGCCTTGAAATTTGATGTTGAGTTTTGTTGCCATCTATTATCGTTGTTACGGTCATGTTTCATGCAAATGAAGCCATCTTGCACTATTTCAATGGCCTTGAAATTTGATGTTAATTTTTTTCCCATCTATTATCGTTGTTACGTTCATGTTTCATCCAAATGAAGCCATCTTGCACTATTTCAATGGCCTTGAAATTTGATGTTGAGTTTTGTTGCCATCTATTATCGTTGTTACGGCCATGTTTCATCCAAATGAAGCCATCTTGCACTATTTCAATGGCCTTGAAATTTGATGTAGAGTTTTGTTGTCATCTATTATCATTGTTACGGCCATGTTTCATACAAATGAAGCCATCTTGCACTATTTCAATGGCCTTGAAATTTGATGTTGAGTTTTGTTGCCATCTATTATCGTTATTTACGGCCATGTTTCATCCAAATGAAGCCATCTTGCACTATTTGAATGGCCTTGAAATTTGATGTTGAGTTTTGTTGTCATCTATTATCGTTGTTACGGCCATGTTTCATCCAAATGAAGCCATCTTGCACTATTTCAATGGCCTTGAAATTTGATGTTGAGTTTTGTTGCCATCTATTATCGTTGTTACGGCCATGTTTCATCCAAATGAAGCCATATTGCACTATTTGAATGGCCTTGAAATTTGATGTTGAGTTTTGTTGCCATCTATTATCGTTGTTACGGCCATGTTTCATCCAAATGAAGCCATCTTGCACTATTTGAATGGCCTTGAAATTTGATGTTGAGTTTTGTTGCCATCTATTATCCTTGTTACGGTCATGTTTCATCCAAATGAAACCATCTTGCACTATTTCAATGGCCTTGAAATTTGATGTTGAGTTTTGTTGCCATCTATTATCGTTGTTACGGCCATGTTTCATCCAAATGAAGCCATATTGCACTATTTGAATGGCCTTGAAATTTGATGTTGAGTTTTGTTGCCATCTATTATCGTTGTTACGGCCATGTTTCATCCAAATGAAGCCATCTTGCACTATTTCAATGGCCTTGAAATTTGATGTTGAGTTTTGTTGCCATCTATTATCGTTGTTACGGCCATGTTTCATCCAAATGAAGCCATCTTGCACTATTTCAATGGCCTTGAAATTTGATGTTGAGTTTTGTTGCCATCTATTATCGTTGTTACGGTCATGATTCATCCAAATGAAACCATCTTGCACTATTTCAATGGCCTTGAAATTTGATGTTGATTTTGTTGCCATCTATTATCGTTGTTACGGCTATGTTTCATCCAAATGAAGCCATCTTGCACTATTTCAATGGTCTTGAAATTTGATGTTGAGTTTTGTTGTCATCTATTATCGTTGTTACGGCCATGTTTCATACAAATGAAGCCATCTAGCACTATTTCAATGGCCTTGAAATTTGATGTTGAGTTTTGTTGCCATCTATTATCGTTGTTACGGCCATGTTTCATCCAAATGAAGCCATCTTGCACTATTTGAATGGCCTTGAAATTTGATGTTGAGTTTTGTTGTCATCTATTATCGTTGTTACGGCCATGTTTCATACAAATGAAGAAATCTTGCACTATTTCAATGGCCTTGAAATTTGATGTTGAGTTTTGTTGCCATCTATTATCGTTGTTACGGCCATGTTTCATCCAAATGAAGCCATATTGCACTATTTGAATGGCCTTGAAATTTGATGTTGAGTTTTGTTGTCATCTATTATCGTTGTTACGGCCATGTTTCATACAAATGAAGAAATCTTGCACTATTTCAATGGTCTTGAAATTTGATGTTGAGTTTTGTTGTCATCTATTATCGTTGTTACGGCCATGTTTCATCCAAATGAAGCCATCTTGCACTATTTCAATGGCCTTGAAATTTGATGTTGAATTTTGTTGCCATCTAGTATCGTTGTTACGGCCATGTTTCATCCAAATGAAGCCATCTTGCACTATTTCAATGGCCTTGAAGTTTGATGTTGAGTTTTGTTGCCATCTATTATCGTTGTTACGGCCATGTTTCATCCAAATGAAGCCATCTTGCACTATTTCAAAGGCCTTGAAATTTGACGTTGAGTTTTGTTGCCATCGATTATCGTTGTTACGGCCATGTTTCATCCAAATGAAGCCATCTTGCACTATTTCAATGGCCTTGAAATTTTAGTGTTGAGTTTTGTTGCCATCTATTATCGTTGTTACGGTCATGATTCATCCAAATGAAACCATCTTGCACTATTTCAATGGCCTTGAAATTTGATGTTGAGTTTTGTTGCCATCTATTATCGTTGTTACGGCTATGTTTCATCCAAATGAAGCCATCTTGCACTATTTCAATGGCCTTGAAATTTGATGTTGAGTTTTGTTGTCATCTATTATCGTTGTTACGGCCATGTTTCATCCAAATGAAGCCATCTTGCACTATTTGAATGGCCTTGAAATTTGATGTTGAGTTTTGTTGCCATCTATTATCGTTGTTACGGTCATGATTCATCCAAATGAAACCATCTTGCACTATTTCAATGGCCTTGAAATTTGACGTTGAGTTTTGTTGCCATCTATTATCGTTGTTACGGCCATGTTTCATCCAAATGAAGCCATCTTGCACTATTTCAATGGCCTTGAAATTTGATGTTGAGTTTTGTTGCCATCTATTATCGTTGTTACGGCCATGTTTCATCCAAATGAAGCCATCTTGCACTATTTCAATGGCCTTGAAATTTGATGTTGAATTTTGTTGCCATCTATTATCGTTGTTACGGCCATGTTTCATCCAAATGAAGCCATCTTGCACTATTTCAATGGCCTTGAAGTTTGATGTTGAGTTTTGTTGCCATCCATTATCGTTGTTACGGCCATGTTTCATCCAAATGAAGCCATCTTGCACTATTTGAATGACCTTGAAATTTGATGTTGAGTTTTGTTGCCATCTATTATCGTTGTTACGGCCATGTTTCATCCAAATGAAGCCATCTTGCACTATTTGAATGGCCTTGAAATTTGATGTTGAGTTTTGTTGCCATCTATTATCGTTGTTACGGCCATGTTTCATCCAAATGAAGCCATCTTGCACTATTTGAATGGCCTTGAAATTTGATGTTGAGTGTTTGTTGCCATCTATTATCGTTGTTACGGCCATGTTTCATCCAAATGAAGCCATCTTGCACTATTTCAATGGCCTTGAAATTTGATGTTGAGTTTTGTTGCCATCTATTATCGTTGTTACGGCCATGTTTCATCCAAATGAAGCCATCTTGCACTATTTCAATGGCCTTGAAATTTGATGTTGAGTTTTGTTGCCATCTATTATCGTTGTTACGGCCATGTTTCATCCAAATGAAGCCATCTTGCACTATTTCAATAGCCTTGAAATTTGATGTTGAGTTTTGTTGCCATCTATTATCGTTGTTACGGCCATGTTTCATCCAAATGGAGCCATCTTGCACTATTTCAATGGCCTTGAAATTTGATCTTGAGTTTTGTTGCCATCTATTATCGTTGTTACGGCCATGTTTCATCCAAATCGAGCCATCTTGCACTATTTCAATGGCCTTGAAATTTGATGTTTAGTTTTGTTGTCATCTATTATCGTTGTTACGGCCATGTTTCATCCAAATGAAGCCATCTTGCACTATTTCAATGGCCTTGAAATTTGATCGTGAGTTTTGTTGCCATCTATTATCGTTGTTACGGCCATGTTTCATCCAAATGAAGCCATCTTGCACTATTTGAATGGCCTTGAAATTTGATGTTGAGTTTTGTTGCCATCTATTATCGTTGTTACGGCCATGTTTCATCCCAATGGAGCCATCTTGCACTATTTCAATGGCCTTGAAATTTGATGTTGAGTTTTGTTGCCATCTATTATCGTTGTTACGGCCATGTTTCATCCAAATGAAGCCATCTTGCACTATTTCAATGGGCGAAATTTGATGTTGAGTTTTGTTGCCATCTATTATCGTTGTTACGGCCATGTTTCATCCAAATGAAGCCATCTTGCACTATTTCAATGGCCTTGAAATTTGATGTTGAGTTTTGTTGCCATCCATTATCGTTGTTTTACGGCCATGTTTCATCCAAACGAAGCCATCTTGTACTATTTCAATGGCCTTGAAATTTGATGTTGAGTTTTGTTGCCATCTATTATCGTTGTTACGGCCATGTTTCATCCAAATGAAGCCATCTTGCACTATTTCAATGGCCTTAAAATTTGATGTTGAGTTTTGTTGCCATCTATTATCGTTGTTACGGCCATGTTTCATCCAAATGAAGCCATCTTGCACTATTTCAATGGCCTTGAAATTTGATCTTGAGTTTTGTTGCCATCTATTATCGTTGTTACGGCCATGTTTCATCCAAATGAAGCCATCTTGTACTATTTCAATGGCCTTGAAATTTGATGTTGAGTTTTGTTGCCATCTATTATCGTTGTTACGGCCATGTTTCATCCAAATGAAGCCATCTTGCATTATTTCAATGGCCTTGAAATTTGATGTTGAGTTTTGTTGTCATCTATTATCGTTGTTGCGGCCATGTTTCATCCAAATGAAGCTATCTTGCACTATTTGAATGGCCTTGAAATTAGATGTTGAGTTTTGTTGCCATCTATTATCGTTTTAACGGCCATGTTTCATCCAAATGAAGCCATTTTGCACTATTTCAATGGCCTTGAAATTAGATCTAGAGTTTTGTTGTCATCTATTATCGTTGTTACGGCCATGTTTCATCCAAATGAAGCCATCTTGCATTATTTCAATGGCCTTGAAATTTGATGTTGAGTTTTGTTGTCATCTATTATCGTTGTTACGGCCATGATTCATCCAAATGAAGCCATCTTGCACTAATTGAATGGCCTTGAAATTTGATGTTGAGTTTTGTTGCCATCTATTATCGTTGTTACGGCCATGTTTCATCCAAATGAAGCCATCTTGCACTACTTCAATGGCCTTTAAATTCGATGTTGAGTTTTGTTGCCATCTATTATCGATGTTACGGCCATGTTTCATCTAAATGAAGCCATCTTGCACTATTTCAATGGCCTTGAAATTTGATGTTGAATTTTGTTGCCATCTATAATCGTTGTTGCGGCCATGTTTCATCCAAATGAAGCTATCTTGCACTATTTGAATGGCCTTGAAATTAGATGTTGAGTTTTGTTGTCATCTATTATCGTTGTTGCGGCCATGTTTCATCCAAATGAAGCTATTTTGCACTATTTGAATGGCCTTGAAATTAGATGTTGAGTTTTGTTGCCATCTATTATCGTTGTTACGGCCATGTTTCATCCAAATGAAGCCATCTTGCACTATTTCAATGGCCTTGAAATTTGATGTTGAGTTTTGTTGCCATCTATTATCGTTGTTACGGCCATGTTTCATCCAAATGAAGCTTTCTTTCATTATTTGAATGGCCTTGAAATTTGATGTTGAATTTTGTTGTCATCTATTATCGTTGTTACGGCCATGTTTCATCCAAATGAAGCCATCTTGCACTATTTCAATGGCCTTGAAATTTGATGTTGAGTTTTGTTGCCATCTATTATCGTTGTTACGGCCATGTTTCATCCAAATGAAGCCATCTTGCACTATTTCAATGGCCTTGAAATTTGATGTTGAATTTTGTTGTCATCTATAATCGTTGTTACGGCCATGTTTCATCCAAATGAAGCCATTTTGCACTATTTCAATGGCCTTGAAATTTGATGTTGAGTTTTGTTGACATCTATTATCGTTGTTACGGCCATGTTTCATCCAAATGAAGCCATCTTGCACTATTTCAATGGCCTTGAAATTTGATTTTGAATTTTGTTGCCATCTATTATCGTTGTTACGACCATGTTTCATCGAAATGAAGCCATCTTGCACTACTTCAATGTCCTTGAAATTTGATGTTGAGTTTTGTTGTCATCTATTATCGATGTTACGGCCATGTTTCATCTAAATGAAGCCATCTTGCACTATTTCAATGGCCTTGAAATTTGATGTTGAGTTTTTTGCCATCTATTATCGTTGTTACGGTCATGTTTCATCCAAATGAAGCCATCTTGCACTATTTCAATGGCCTTGAAATTTGATGTTGAGTTTTCTTGCCATCTATTATCGTTGTTACGGCCATGTTTCATCCAAATGAAGCCATCTTGCTCTATTTCAATGGCCTTGAAACTTAATGTTGAGTTTTGTTGCCGTCTATCATCGTTGTTACGGCCATGTTTCATCCAAATGAAGCCATCTTGCACTATTTGAATGGCCTTGAAATTTGATGTTTTGTTTTGTTGCCATCTATTATCGTTGTTTCGGCCATGTTTCATCCAAATGAAGCCATCTTGCACTATTTCAATGGCCTTGAAATTTGATGTTGAGTTTTGTTGCCATCTGGCCATGTTTCATCCAAATGAAGCCATCTTGCACTTTTTCAATGGCCTTGAAATTTGATGTTGAGTTTTGTTGCCATCTATTATCGTTGTTACGGCCATGTTTCATCCAAATGAAGCCATCTTGCACTTTTTCAATGGCCTTGAAATTTGATGTTGAGTTTTGTTGCCATCTATTATCGTTGTTACGGCCATGTTTCATCCAAATGAAGCCATCTTGCACTATTTCAATGGCCTTGAAATTAGATGTTGAGTTTTGTTGCCATCTATTATCGTTGTTACGGCCATGTTTCATCCAAATGAAGCCATCTTGTACTATTTGAATGGCCTTGAAATTTGATGTTGAGTTTTGTTGCCATCTATTATCGATGTTACGGCCATGTTTCATCCAAATGAAGCCATCTTGCACTATTTCAATGGCCTTGAAATTTGATGTTGAGTTTTGTTGCCATCTATTATCGTTGTTACGGCCATGTTTCATCCAAATGAAGCCATCTTGCACTATTTCAATGGCCTTGAAATTTGATGTTGAGTTTTGTTGCCATCTATTATCGTTGTTACGGCCATGTTTCATCCAAATGAAGCCATCTTGCACTATTTGAATGACCTTGAAATTTGATGTTGAGTTTTGTTGCCATCTATTATCGTTGTTACGGCCATGTTTCATCCAAATGAAGCCATCTTGTACTATTTCAATGGCCTTGAAATTTGATGTTGAGTTTTGTTGCCATCTATTATCGATGTTACGGCCATGTTTCATCCAAATGAAGCCATCTTGCACTATTTCAATGGCCTTGAAATTTGATGTTGAGTTTTGTTGCCATCTATTATCGTTGTTACGGCCATGTTTCATCCAAATGAAGCCATCTTGCACTTTTTCAATGGCCTTGAAATTTGATGTTGAGTTTTGTTGCCATCTATTATCGTTGTTACGGCCATGTTTCATCCAAATGAAGCCATCTTGTACTATTTGAATGGCCTTGAAATTTGATGTTGAGTTTTGTTGCCATCTATTATCGATGTTACGGCCATGTTTCATCCAAATGAAGCCATCTTGCACTATTTCAATGGCCTTGAAATTTGATGTTGAGTTTTGTTGCCATCTATTATCGTTGTTACGGCCATGTTTCATCCAAATGAAGCCATCTTGCACTACTTCAATGGCCTTGAAATTTGATTTTGAGTTTTGTTGCCATCTATTATCGATGTTACGGCCATGTTTCATCTAAATGAAGCCATCTTGCACTATTTCAATGGCCTTGAAATTTGATGTTGAGTTTTGTTGCCATCTATTTTCGTTATTACGGCCATGTTTCATAGAAATGGAGCCATCTTGCACTATTTCAATGGCCTAAATATTAGATGTTGAGTTGTGTGGCCATCTATTATCGTTGTTACGGCCATGTTTCATCCAAATGAAGGCATCTTGCACTATATCAATGGCCTTGAAATTTGATGTTGGTTGCCATCTATTGTCGTTGTTACGGCCATGTTTCATCCAAATGATGCCATCTTGCACTATTTGAATGGCCTTGAAATTTGATGTTGAATTTTGTTACCATCTATAATCGTTGTTACGGCCATGTTTCATCCAAATGAAGCCATTTTGCACTATTTGAATGGCCTTGAAATTTGATTTTGAGTTTTGTTGTCATCTATTATCGTTGTTACGGCCATGTATCATTCAAATGGAGCCATCTTGCACTATTTCAATGACCTTGAAATTTGATGTTGAATGTTGTTGCCATCTATTATCGTTGTTACGGCCATGTTTCATCCAAATGAAGCCATCTTGCACTACTTCAATGGCCTTGAAATTTGATGTTGAGTTTTGTTGTCATCTATTATCGATGTTACGGCCATGTTTCATCTAAATGAAGCCATCTTGCACTATTTCAATGGCCTTGAAATTTGATGTTGAGTTTTTGCCATCTATTATCGTTGTTACGGTCATGTTTCATCCAAATGAAGCCATCTTGCACTATTTCAATGGCCTTGAAACTTAATGTTGAGTTTTGTTGCCGTCTAATATCGTTGTTACGGCCATGTATCATCCAAATGAAGCCATCTTGCACTTTTTCAATGGCCTTGAAATTTGATGTTGAGTTTTGTTGCCATCTATTATCGTTGTTACGGTCATGTTTCATCCAAATGAAGCCATCTTGCACTATTTCAATGGCCTTGAAATTTGATGTTGAGTTTTGTTGCCATCTATTATCGTTATTACGGCCATGTTTCATCCAAATGAAGGCATCTTCCACTATTTCAATGGCCTTGAAATTTAATGTTGAGTTTTGTTGCCATCTATTATCGTTGTTACGGCCATGTTTCATCCCAATGAAGCCATCTTGCACTATTTCAATGGCCTTGAAATTTGATGTTGAGTTTTGTTGTTATCTATTATCGTTGTTACGGCCATATTTCATCCAAATGAAGCCATCTTGCACTATTTCAATGGCCTTGAAATTTGTTGTTGAATTTTGTTGCCATCTATTATCGTTGTTACGGCCATGTTTCATCCAAATGAAGCCATCTTGCACTATTTCAATGGCCTTGAAATTTGATGTTGAGTTTTGTTGCCATCTATTATCGTTGTTACGGCCATGTTTCATCCAAATGAAGCCATCTTGCACTATTTCAATGGCTTTGAAATTTGATGTTGAGTTTTGTTGCCATCTATTATCGTTGTTACGGCCATGTTTCATCCCAATGAAGCCATCTTGCACTATTTCAATGGCCTTGAAATTTGATGTTGAGTTTTGTTGCCATCTATTATCGTTGTTACGGCCATGTTTCATCCAAATGAAGCCATCTTGCACTATTTCAATGGCCTTGAAATTTGTTGTTGAATTTTGTTGCCATCTATTATCGTTGTTACGGCCATGTTTCATCCAAATGAAGCCATCTTGCACTATTTCAATGGCCTTGAAATTTGATGTTGAGTTTTGTTGCCATCTATTATCGTTGTTACGGCCATGTTTCATCCAAATGAAGCCATCTTGCACTTTTTCAATGGCTTTGAAATTTGATGTTGAGTTTTGTTGCCATCTATTATCGTTGTTACGGCCATGTTTCATCCCAATGAAGCCATCTTGCACTATTTCAATGGCCTTGAAATTTGATGTTGAGTTTTGTTGCCATCTATTATCGTTGTTACGGCCATGTTTCATCCAAATGAAGCCATCTTGCACTATTTCAATGGCTTTGAAATTTGATGTTGAGTTTTGTTGCCATCTATTATCGTTGTTACGGCCATGTTTCATCCCAATGAAGCCATCTTGCACTATTTCAATGGCCTTGAAATTTGATGTTGAGTTTTGTTGCCATCTATTATCGTTGTTACGGCCATGTTTCATCCAAATGAAGCCATCTTGCACTATTTCAATGGCCTTGAAATTAGATGTTTAGTTTTGTTGCCATCTATTATCGTTGTTACGGCCATGTTTCATCCAAATGAAGCCATCTTGCACTATTTCAATGGCCTTGAAATTTGATGTTGAGTTTTGTTGCCATCTATTATCGTTGTTACGGCCATGTTTCATCCAAATGAAGCCATCTTGCACTATTTCAATGGCCTTGAAATTTGATGTTGAGTTTTGTTGCAATCTATTATCGTTGTAACGGCCATGTGTCATCCAAATGAAGCCATCTTGCACTATTTCATTGGCCTTGAAATTAAATGTTGAGTTTTGTTGTCATCTATTATCGTTGTTACGGCCATGTTTCATTCAAATGAAGCCATCTTGCACTTTTTGAATGGCCTTGAAATTTGATGTTGAATTTTGTTGCCGTTTATTATCGTTGTTACTGCCATGCATCATCCAAATGAAGCCATCTTGCACTATTTCAATGGCCTTGAAATTTGATGTTGAGTTTTGTTGCCATCTATTATCGTTGTTACGGCCATGTTTCATCCCAATGAAGCCATCTTGCACTATTTCAATGGCCTTGAAATTTGATGTTGAGTTTTGTTGCCATCTATTATCGTTGTTACGGCCATGTTTCATCCAAATGAAGCCATCTTGCACTATTTCAATGGCCTTGAAATTTGATTTTGAGTTTTGTTGCCATCTATTATCGTTGTTACGGCCATGTTTCATCCAAATGAAGCCATCTTGCACTATTTCAATGGCCTTGAAATTAGATGTTGAGTTTTGTTGCCATCTATTATCGTTGTTACGGCCATGTTTCATCCAAATGGAGCCATCTTGCACTATTTCAATGGCCTTGAAATTAGATGTTGAGTTGTGTGGCCATCTATTATCGTTGTTACGGCCATGTTTCATCCAAATGAAGGCATCTTGCACTATATCAATGGCCTTGAAATTTTATGTTGAGTTTAGTTGCCATCTATTGTCGTTGTTACGGCCATGTTTCATCCAAATGATGCCATCTTGCACTATTTCAATGGCCTTGAAATTTGATGTTGAATTTTGTTACCATCTATAATCGTTGTTACGGCCATGTTTCATCCAAATGAAGCCATCTTGCACTATTTCAATGGCCTTGAAATTAGATTTTGAGTTTTGTTGTCATCTATTATCGTTGCTACGGCCATGTTTCATTCAAATGAAGCCATCTTGCACTATTTCAATGGGCTTGAAATTTGATGTTGAGTTTTGTTGCCATCTATTATCGTTGTTACGGCCATGTTTCATCCAAATGAAGCCATCTTGCACTATTTCAATGGCCTTGAAATTTGATGTTGAGTTTTGTTGTCATCTATTATCGATGTTACGGCCATGTTTCATCTAAATGAAGCCATCTTGCACTATTTCAATGGCCTTGAAATTTGATGTTGAGTTTTTGCCATCTATTATCGTTGTTACGGTCATGTTTCATCCAAATGAAGCCATCTTGCACTATTTCAATGGCCTTGAAATTTGATGTTGAGTTTTGTTGCCATCTATTATCGTTGTTACGGCCATGTTTCATCCAAATGAAGCCATCTTGC
This sequence comes from Anopheles arabiensis, assembly GCF_016920715.1. Classification (NCBI taxonomy): domain Eukaryota; kingdom Metazoa; phylum Arthropoda; class Insecta; order Diptera; family Culicidae; genus Anopheles; species Anopheles arabiensis. The sequence goes on from NW_024412157.1 coordinate 64,037, forward strand.
ACTATTTCAATGGCCTTGAAACTTAATGTTGAGTTTTGTTGCCGTCTAATATCGTTGTTACGGCCATGTATCATCCAAATGAAGCCATCTTGCACTATTTCAATGGCCTTGAAATTTGATGTTTAGTTTTGTTGCCATCTATTATCGTTGTTACGGCCATGTTTCATCCAAATGAAGCCATCTTTCACTATTTCAATGGCCTTGAAATTTGATGTTGAGTTTTGTTGTCATCTATTATCGTTGTGACGGCCATGTTTCATCCAAATGAAGGCATCTTCCACTATTTCAATGGCCTTGAAATTTGATGTTGAGTTTTGTTGCCATCTATTATCGTTGTTACGGCCATGTTTCATCCAAATGAAGCCATCTTGCACTATTTCAATGGCCTTGAAATTTGATGTTGAGTTTTGTTGCCATCTATTATCGTTGTTACGGCCATGTTTCATCCAAATGAAGCCATCTTTCACTATTTCAATGGCCTTGAAATTTGATGTTGAGTTTTGTTGTCATCTATTATCGTTGTTACGGCCATGTTTCATCCAAATGAAGGCATCTTGCACTATTTCAATGGCCTTGAAATTTGATGTTGAGTTTTGTTGCCATCTATTATCGTTGTTACGGCCATGTTTCATCCAAATGAAGCCATCTTGCACTATTTCAATGGCCTTGAAATTTGATGTTGAGTTTTGTTGCCATCTATTATCGTTGTTACGGCCATGTTTCATCCAAATGAAGCCATCTTGCACTATTTCAATGGCCTTGAAATTTGATGTTGAGTTTTGTTGCCATCTATTATCGTTGTTACGGCCATATTTCATCCAAATGAAGCCATCTTGCACTATTTCAATGGCCTTGAAATTTGTTGTTGAATTTTGTTGCCATCTATTATCGTTGTTACGGCCATGTTTCATCCAAATGAAGCCATCTTGCACTATTTGAATGGCCTTGAAATTTGATGTTGAGTTTTGTTGCCATCTATTATCGTTGTTACGGCCATGTTTCATCCAAATGAAGCCATCTTGCACTATTTCAATGGCTTTGAAATTTGATGTTGAGTTTTGTTGCCATCTATTATCGTTGTTACGGCCATGTTTCATCCCAATGAAGCCATCTTGCACTATTTCAATGGCCTTGAAATTTGATGTTGAGTTTTGTTGCCATCTATTATCGTTGTTACGGCCATGTTTCATCCAAATAAAGCCATCTTGCACTATTTGAATGGCCTTGAAATTTGATGTTGAGTTTTGTTGCCATCTATTATCGTTGTTGCGGCCATGTTTCATCCAAATGAAGCCATCTTGCACTATTTGAATGGCCTTGAAATTTGATGTTGAGTTTTGTTGCCATCTATTATCGTTGTTACGGCCATGTTTCATCCAAATGAAGTCATCTTGCACTATTTGAATGGCCTTGAAATTTGATGTTGAGTTTTGTTGCCATCTATTATCGTTGTTACGGCCATGTTTCATCCAAATGAAGCCATCTTGCACTATTTGAATGGCCTTGAAATTTGATGTTGAATTTTGTTGCCATCTATTATCGTTGTAACGGCCATGTTTCATCCAAATGAAGCCATCTTGCACTATTTCAATGGCCTTGAAGTTTGATGTTGAGTTTTGTTGCCATCTATTATCGTTTTTACGGCCATGTTTCATCCAAATGAAGCCATCTTGCACTATTTCAATGGCCTTGAAATTTGATGTTGAGTTTTGTTGCCATCTATTATCGTTGTAACGGCCATGTTTCATCCAAATGAAGCCATCTTGCACTATTTCAATGGCCTTGAAATTAAATGTTGAGTTTTGTTGTCATCTATTATCGTTGTTACGGCCATGTTTCATTCAAATGAAGCCATCTTGCACTATTTGAATGGCCTTGAAATTTGATGTTGAATTTTGTTGCCGTTTATTATCGTTGTTACTGCCATGCATCATCCAAATGAAGCCATCTTGCACTATTTCAATGGCCTTGAAATTAGATGTTGAGTTTTGTTGCCATCTATTATCGTTGTTACGGCCATGTTTCATCCAAATGAAGCCATCTTGCACTATTTGAATGGCCTTGAAATTTGATGTTGAGTTTTGTTGCCATCTATTATCGTTGTTACGGCCATGTTTCATCCCAATGAAGCCATCTTGCACTATTTTAATGGCCTTGAAATTTGATGTTGAGTTTTGTTGCCATCTATTATCGTTGTTACGGCCATGTTTCATCCAAATGAAGCCATCTTGCACTATTTCAATGGCCTTGAAATTTGATGTTGAGTTTTGTTGCCATCTATTATCGTTGTTACGGCCATGTTTCATTCAAATGAAGCCATCTTGCACTATTTGAATGGCCTTGAAATTTGATGTTGAATTTTGTTGCCATCTATTATCGTTGTTTCGGCCATGTTTCATCCAAATGAAGCCATCTTGCACTATTTCAATGGCCTTGAAATTTGATGTTGAGTTTTGTTGCCATCTATTATCGTTGTTACGGCCATGTTTCATTCAAATGAAGCCATCTTGCATTATTTAAATGGCCTTGAAATTTGATGTTGAGTTTTGTTGCCATCTATTATCGTTGTAACGGTCATGTTTCATCCAAATGAAGCCATCTTGCACTATTTCATTGGCCTTGAAATTAAATGTTGAGTTTTGTTGCCATCTATTATCGTTGTTACGGCCATGTTACATCGAAAGGAAGCCATCTTGCACTATTTGAATGGCCTTGAAATTTGATGTTGAGGTTTGTTGCCATCTATTATCGTTGTTATGGCCATGTTTCATCCAAATGAAGCCATCTTGCACTATTTCAATGGCCTTGAAATTTGATGTTGAGTTTTGTTGCCATCTATTATCGTTGTTACGGCCATGTTACATCGAAAGGAAGCCATCTTGCACTATTTCAATGGCCTTGAAATTTGATGTTGAATTTTGTTGCCATCTATTATCGTTATTTTGGCCATGTTTCATCCAAATAAAGCCATCTTGCACTATTTGAATGGCCTTGAAATTTGATGTTGAGTTTTGTTGCCATCTATTATCGTTGTAACGGTCATGTTTCATCCAAATGAAGCCATCTTGCACTATTTCATTGGCCTTGAAATTAAATGTTGAGTTTTGTTGCCATCTATTATCGTTGTTACGGCCATGTTACATCGAAAGGAAGCCATCTTGCACTATTTCAATGGCCTTGAAATTAGATGTTGAGTTTTGTTGCCATCTATTATCGTTGTTACGGCCATGTTTCATCCAAATGAAGCCATCTTGCACTATTTGAATGGCCTTGAAATTTGATGTTGAGTTTTGTTGCCATCTATTATCGTTGTTACGGCCATGTTTCATCCAAATGAAGCCATCTTGCACTATTTCAATGGCCTTGAAATTTGATGTTGAGTTTTGTTGCCATCTATTATCGTTGTTACGGCCATGTTTCATCCAAATGAAGCCATCTTGCACTATTTGAATGGCCTTGAAATTTGATGTTGAGTTTTGTTGCCATCTATTATCGTTGTAACGGCCATGTTTCATCCAAATGAAGCCATCTTGCACTATTTGAATGGCCTTGAAATTTGATGTTGAATTTTGTTGCCATCTATTATCGTTGTTACGGCCATGTTTCATCCAAATAAAGCCATCTTGCACTATTTGAATGGCCTTGAAATTTGATGTTGAGTTTTGTTGCCATCTATTATCGTTGTAACGGTCATGTTTCATCCAAATGAAGCCATCTTGCACTATTTCATTGGCCTTGAAATTAAATGTTGAGTTTTGTTGCCATCTATTATCGTTGTTACGGCCATGTTACATCGAAAGGAAGCCATCTTGCACTATTTCAATGGCCTTGAAATTTGATGTTGAGTTTTGTTGCCATCTATTATCGTTGTAACGGCCATGTTTCATCCAAATGAAGCCATCTTGCACTATTTGAATGGCCTTGAAATTTGATGTTGAGTTTTGTTGCCATCTATTATCGTTGTTACGGCCATGTTTCATCCAAATGAAGCCATCTTGCACTATTTCAATGGCCTTGAAATTTGATGTTGAGTTTTGTTGCCATCTATTATCGTTGTTACGGCCATGTTTCATCCAAATGAAGCCATCTTGCACTATTTGAATGGCCTTGAAATTTGATGTTGAGTTTTGTTGCCATCTATTATCGTTGTAACGGCCATGTTTCATCCAAATGAAGCCATCTTGCACTATTTGAATGGCCTTGAAATTTGATGTTGAGTTTTGTTGCCATCTATTATCGTTGTAACGGCCATGTTTCATCCAAATGAAGCCATCTTGCACTATTTCAATGGCCTTGAAATTTGATGTTGAGTTTTGTTGCCATCTATTATCGTTGTTACGACCATGTTTCATCCAAATAAAGCCATCTTTCACTATTTGAATGGCCTTGAAATTTGATGTTGAGTTTTGTTGCCATCTATTATCGTTGTTACGGCTATGTTTCATCCAAATGAAGTCAACTTGCACTATTTTAATGGCCTTGAAATTTGATGTTGAGTTTTGTTGCCATCTATTATCGTTGTTACGGCCATGTTTCATCCAAATGAAGCCATCTTTCACTATTTGAATGGCCTTGAAATTTGATGTTGAGTTTTGTTGCCATCTATTATCGTTGTTACGGTCAGGCATCATCCAAATGAAGCCATCTTGCACTATTTGAATGGCCTTGAAATTTGATGTTGAGTTTTGTTGCCATCTATTATCGTTGTTACGGCCATGTTTCATCCAAATTGAGCCATCTTGCACTAATTCATTGGCCTTGAAATTGGATGTTGAGTTTTGTTGCCATCTATTATCGTTGTTACGGCCATGTTTCATCCAAATGAAGCCATCTTGCACTATTTCAATGGCCTTGAAATTTGATGTTGAGTTTTGTTGTCATCTATTATCGTTGTTACGGCCATGTTTCATCCAAATGAAGCCATCTTGCACTATTTGAATGGCCTTGAAATTAGATGTTGAGTTTTGTTGTCATCTATTATCGTTGTTACGGCCATGTTTCATCCAAATGAAGCCATCTTGCACTATTTCAATGGCCTTGAAATTAGATCTTGAGTTTTGTTGCCATCTATTATCGTTGTTACGGCCATGTTTCATCCAAATGAAGCCATCTTGCACTTTTTCAATGGCCTTTAAATTCGATGTTGAGTTTTGTTGTCATCTATTATCGTTGTTACGGCTATGTTTCATAAAAAAATGCTTTCTTTCACTATTTGAATGGCCTTGAAATTTGATGTTGAGTTTTGTTGCCATCTATTATCGTTGTTACGGCCATGTTTCATCCAAATGAAGCCATCTTGCACTATTTGAATGGCCTTGAAATTTGATGTTGAATTTTGTTGCCATCTATTATCGTTGTTACGGCCATGTTTCATTCAAATGAAGCCATCTTTCACTATTTCAATGGCCTTGAAATTTGATGTTGAATTTTGTTGTCATCTATTATCGTTGTTACGGCCATGTTTCATCCAAATGAAGCCATCTTGCAATAGTTCAATGGCCTTGAAATTTGATGTTGAGTTTTGTTGCCATCTATTATCGTTGTTACGACCATGTTTCATTCAAATGAAGCCATCTTGCACTATTTCAATGGCCTTGAAATTAGATCTTGAGATCCGTTGTCATTTATTCATTTATCTCTTTGGCTTTATCGATATTTATACGCTTTCTTTTATCCATGTTTGATTCGTGTGTACCAATTATCACACCAAAGAACGGCCCTGCTTGGTCTGACCGCCACCTTAAAAAACTTAAAAGAGCTAAAGAAGCTGCATTAATAAAATATACGAAGTACCGATCACCTGTTAATAAAAGCATATTAAACGAAACAACTCGCTTATACCGTAGTTACAATAAAATACGCTACGGTGGCTACTTGTCTCGGTTGGAAGAATTTCATCAAAAGGCCCAAAGCTCTCTGGAGTTTTCGTAAGAAACACAATAGTACAAATGTGACACCTAAATCGATTTACCACAATGACCGAGCTGGTTCAACTGCTTCAGATATTTGTGATATAATTGCGTGTAGATTCGAGGAGGCATACACAATCTCAACTACTGACGACAATATTATCACCAACGCTTTGATTAATACTCCTAATGATGTCATCGACCTTAATTTAACTAATATATCGCAAGAATCTGTTCTAAATGTGCTCAAAGCAGTCAAACCCAAAGCTAGTCCTGGCCCAGATGGTATTCCTACCATCATTCTCAGCCGATGCTGTGAGTCCATTGCGCCGATCTTCACCAAAATTTTTAATTTTTCGCTGCAACAAGGAGAATTCCCCTCTATTTGGAAGAGTTCATGGATTGTCCCCATATTTAAAAAAGGTGACAAGGAACATGCAGCCAACTATAGAGGCATAACATCACTCAGTGCTGGAGCCAAAGTTTTGAGAAAGTGATCCAAACAAGTTTACTCACGGCTTCATATCACTATATTAGCCCTCAACAACACGGTTTCGTTCCAAAGCGGTCGACGATTACTAACCTTGTTGACTTTACATCACAATGTCTCCGTAACATGGATAGCAGGATGCAAACAGATGCAGTTTATATGGATTTAAAGGCCGCTTTTGATAGCATCGATCACAACATCCTTTTAGCCAAGATGAATAAGTTGGGACTTGGGCGAAATTTCATATGCTGGTTAGAATCGTACCTTGTCAATCGATCGTATGCTGTATCTTTCTCACGGTGCCATTCAAGGTCTTTCATTGCATCATCTGGTGTGCCACAAGGTAGCAACCTGGGTCCACTACTGTTCGTACTGTTCATCAACGACCTATCGTATGTAGTACCAGCAGTGAATCATTTAATGTATGCAGATGACATTAAAATCTACATGACGATAAAAAATGACACAGACCACTCCGAGCTACAACAATACCTTCTCGATTTTCACCAATGGTGCAATCGAAACCGCCTGAGCCTCTGCATTGAAAAATGCCGAGTCATTTCATTCACACGAGCACGAGAAATTAAGAACACCAGCTACACAGTAAACGGTTTACCAATAGAACGCACTAATGCTATGAAGGATCTCGGAGTCATACTGGATTCAAAGCTGTCATTTGACCAGCAAACAGAGGAGGTGATTAGCCGAGGTAATCAATTGCTTGGCATGTTGTTTCGGATAACAAGAGATTTCAAAGACCCAGTCTGCATCAAAGCGTTATACTGTGGTATTATCCGCCCGGTACTCGAATACGCCTGTGTCGTCTGGAAGCCCTCAACCCAAAGACTTTCTGAGAGAATGGAATCGATACAGCGTCGCATATCCCGATACGCAACACGCTTGTTACCTTGACCACCTGGCAGTCAGTTACCACCTTATGAAACGCGACTTCTGCTCCTCGGATGTCCTTGAAGTTTGATGTTGAGTTTTGTTGCCATCTATTAACGTGACTATCGCCATGTTTCATCCAAATGAAGCCATCTTGCACTATTTGAATGGCCTTGAAATTTGATGTTGAGTTTTGTTGCCATCTATTATCGTTGTTACGGCCATGTTTCATCCAAAAGAAGCCATCTTGCACTATTTCAATGGCCTTGAAATTTGATGTTGAGTTTTTTGCCATCTATTATCGTTGTTACGGCCATGTTTCATCCAAATGAAGTCATCTTGCACTATTTTAACGGCATTGAAATTAGATCTTGAGTTTTGTTGCCATCTATTATCGTTGTTACGGTCAGGCATCATCCAAATGAAGCCATCTTGCACTATTTCAATGGCCTTTAAATTCGATGTTGAGTTTTGTTGCCATCTATTATCGTTGTTACGGCCATGTTTCATCCAAATGAAGCCATGTTTCACTATTTGAATGGCCTTGAAATTTGATGTTGAGTTTTGTTGCCATCTATTATCGTTGTTACGGCCATGTTTCATCCAAATGAAGCCATCTTACACTATTTCAATGGCCTTGAAATTAGATGTTGAGTTTTGTTGTGATCTATTATCGTTGTTACGGCCATGTTTCATCCAAATGAAGCCATCTTGCACTATTTCAATGGCCTTGAAATTTGATGTTGAGTTTTGTTGCCATCTATTATCATTGTAACGGCCATATTTCATCCAACTGAAGGCATCTTGCACTATTTCAATGGCCTTGAAATTTGATGTTGAGTTTTTGCCATCTATTATCGTTGTTACGGCCATGTTTCATCCAAATGAAGACATCTTGCACTATTTCAATGGCCTTGAAATTTGATGTTGAGTTTTGTTGCCATCTATTATCGTTGTTACGGCCATGTTTCATCCAAATGAAGTCATCTTGCACTATTTTAACGGCATTGAAATTAGATCTTGAGTTTTGTTGCCATCTATTATCGTTGTTACGGTCAGGCATCATCCAAATGAAGCCATCTTGCACTATTTCAATGGCCTTTAAATTCGATGTTGAGTTTTGTTGCCATCTATTATCGTTGTTACGGCCATGTTTCATCCAAATGAAGCCATGTTTCACTATTTGAATGGCCTTGAAATTTGATGTTGAGTTTTGTTGCCATCTATTATCGTTGTTACGGCCATGTTTCATCCAAATGAAGTCATCTTGCACTATTTGAATGGCCTTGAAATTTGATGTTGAATTTTGTTGCCATCTATTATCGTTGTTACGGCCATGTTTCATCCAAATGAAGTCATCTTGCACTATTTCAATGGCCTTGAAATTTGATGTTGAGTTTTGTTGCCATCTATTATCGTTGTTACGACCATGTTTCATTCAAATGAAGCCATCTTGCATTATTTCAATGGCCTTGAAATTTGATGTTGAGTTTTATTGCCGTCGATTATCGTTGTTACGGCCATGTTTCATCCAAATGAAGCCATCTTTCACTATTTCAATGGCGTTAAAATTTGATGTTGAATTTTGTTACCATCTATTATCGTTGTTACGGCCATGTTTCATCCAAATGAAGCCATCTTGCACTATTTGAATGGCCTTGAAATTTGTTGTTGAATTTTGTTGCCATCTATTATCGTTGTTACGGCCATGTTTCATCCAAATGAAGCCATCTTGCACTATTTGAATGGCCTTGAAATTTGATGTTGAGTTTTGTTGCCATCTATTATCGTTGTTACGGCCATGTTTCATCCAAATGAAGCCATCTTGCACTATTTCAATGGCCTTGAAATTTGATGTTGAGTTTTGTTGCCATCTATTATCGTTGTTACGGCCATGTTTCATCCAAATGAAGCCATCTTGCACTATTTCAATGGCCTTGAAATTTGATGTTGAGTTTTGTTGCCATCTATTATCGTTGTTACGGCCATGTTTCATCCAAATGAAGCCATCTTGCACTATTTCATTGGCCTTGAAATTAAATGTTGAGTTTTGTTGTCATCTATTATCGTTGTTACGGCCATGTTTCATCCAAATGAAGCCATCTTGCACTATTTGAATGGCCTTAAAATTTGATGTTGAATTTTGTTGCCATCTATTATCGTTGTTACGGCCATGTTTCATCCAAATGAAGTCATCTTGCACTATTTCAATGGCCTTGAAATTTGATGTTGAGTTTTGTTGCCATCTATTATCGTTGTTACGACCATGTTTCATTCGAATGAAGCAATCTTGCACTATTTCAATGGCCTTGAAATTTGATGTTGAGTTTTGTTGCCATCTATTATCGTTGTTACGGCCATGCATCATCCAAATGAAGCCATCTTGCACTATTTCAATGGCCTTGAAATTAGATGTTGAGTTTTGTTGCCATCTATTATCGTTGTTACGGCCATGTTTCATCCAAATCGAGCCATCTTGCACTATTTCATTGGCCTTGAAATTAAATGTTGAGTTTTGTTGCCATCTATTATCGTTGTTACGGCCATGTTTCATCCAAATGAAGCCATCTTTTACTATTTGAATGGCCTTGAAATTTGATGTTGAATTTTGTTGCCATCTATTATCGTTGTTACGGCCATGTTTCATCCAAATAAAGCCATTTTGCACTATTTCAATGGCCTTGAAATTTGATGTTGAGTTTTGTTGCCATCTATTATCGTTGTTACGACCATGTTTCATCCAAATGAAGCCATCTTGCACTATTTCAATGGCCTTGAAATTTGATGTTGAGTTTTGTTGCCATCTATTATCGTTGTTACGGCCATGTTTCATCCAAATGAAGCCATCTTGCACTATTTCAATGGCCTTGAAATTAGATGTTGAGTTTTGTTGCCATCTATTATCGTTGTTACGGCCATGTTTCATCCAAATGAAGCCATCTTGCACTATTTCAATGGCCTTGAAATTTGATGTTGAGTTTTGTTGCCATCTATTATCGTTGTAACGGCCATGTTTCATCCAAATGAAGCCATCTTGCACTATTTGAATGGCCTTGAAATTTGATGTTGAGTTTTGTTGCCATCTATTATCGTTGTTACGGCCATGTTTCATCCAAATGAAGCCATCTTGCACTATTTCAATGGCCTTGAAATTTGATGTTGAGTTTTGTTGCCATCTATTATCGTTGTTACGGCCATGTTTCATCCAAATGAAGCCATCTTGCACTATTTGAATGGCCTTGAAATTTGATGTTGAGTTTTGTTGCCATCTATTATCGTTGTAACGGCCATGTTTCATCCAAATGAATACATCTTGCACTATTTGAATGGCCTTGAAATTTGATGTTGAGTTTTGTTGCCATCTATTATCGTTGTAACGGCCATGTTTCATCCAAATGAAGCCATCTTGCACTATTTCAATGGCCTTGAAATTTGATGTTGAGTTTTGTTGCCATCTATTATCGTTGTTACGGCCATGTTTCATCCAAATGAAGCCATCTTTCACTATTTGAATGGCCTTGAAATTTGATGTTGAATTTTGTTGCCATCTATTATCGTTGTTACGGCTATGTTTCATCCAAATGAAGTCAACTTGCACTATTTTAATGGCCTTGAAATTTGATGTTGAGTTTTGTTGCCATCTATTATCGTTGTTACGGCCATGTTTCATCCAAATGAAGCCATCTTTCACAATTTGAATGGCCTTGAAATTTGATGTTGAGTTTTGTTGCCATCTATTATCGTTGTTACGGTCAGGCATCATCCAAATGAAGCCATCTTGCACTATTTGAATGGCCTTGAAATTTGATGTTGAGTTTTTTTGCCATCTATTATCGTTGTTACGGCCATGTTTCATCCAAATTGAGCCATCTTGCACTAATTCAATGGCCTTGAAATTGGATGTTGAGTTTTGTTGCCATCTATTATCGTTGTTACGGCCATGTTTCATCCAAATGAAGCCATCTTGCACTATTTCAATGGCCTTGAAATTTGATGTTGAGTTTTGTTGTCATCTATTATCGTTGTTACGGCCATGTTTCATCCAAATGAAGCCATCTTGCACTATTTGAATGGCCTTGAAATTTGATGTTGAGTTTTGTTGCCATCTATTATCGTTGTTACGGCCATGTTACATCCAAATGAAGTCATCTTGCACTATTTTAACGGCATTGAAATTAGATCTTGAGTTTTGTTGCCATCTATTATCGTTGTTACGGCCATGTTTCATCCAAATGAAGCCATCTTGCACTATTTCAATGGCCTTGAAATTCGATGTTGAGTTTTGTTGTCATCTATTATCGTTGTTACGGCCATGTTTCATGAAAAAAATGCTTTCTTTCACTATTTGAATGGCCTTGAAATTTGATGTTGAGTTTTGTTGCAATCTATTATCGTTGTTACGGCCATGTTTTATCCAAATGAAGCCATCTTGCACTATTTGAATGGCCTTGAAATTTGATGTTGAATTTTGTTGCCATCTATTATCGTTGTTACGGCCATGTTTCATTCAAATGAAGCCATCTTTCACTATTTCAATGGCCTTGAAATTTGATGTTGAGTTTTGTTGTCATCTATTATCGTTGTTACGGCCATGTTTCATCCAAATGAAGCCATCTTGCACTATTTCAATGGCCTTGAAATTTGATGTTGAGTTTTGTTGCCATCTATTATCGTTGTTACGACCATGTTTCATTCAAATGAAGCCATCTTGCACTATTTCAATGGCCTTGAAATTAGATCATGAGATCCGTTGTCATTTATTCATTTATCTCTTTGGCTTTATCGATATTTATACGCTTTCTTTTATCCTCGTTTGATTCATTGTGTACCAATTATCACACCAAAGAACGGCCCTGCTTGGTCTGACCGCCACCTTAAAAAACTTAAAAGAGCTAAAGAAGCTGCATTAATAAAATATACGAAGTACCGATCACCTGTTAATAAAAGCATATTAAACCAAACAACTCGCTTGTACCGTAGTTACAATAAAATACGCTACGGTGGCTACTTGTCTCGGTTGGAGAAGAATTTCATCAAAAGGCCCAAAGCTCTCTGGAGTTTTCGTAAGAAACACAATAGTACAAATGTGACACCTAAATCGATTTACCACAATGACCGAGCTGGTTCAACTGCTTCAGATATTTGTGATATAATTGCGTGGAGATTCGAGGAGGCATACACAATCTCAACTACTGACGACAATATTATCACCAACGCTTTGATTAATACTCCTAATGATGTCATCGACCTTAATTTAACTAATATATCGCAAGAATCTGTTCTAAATGTGCTCAAAGCAGTCAAACCCAAAGCTAGTCCTGGCCCAGATGGTATTCCTACCATCATTCTCAGCCGATGCTGTGAGTCCATTGCGCCGATCTTCACCAAAATTTTTAATTTTTCGCTGCAACAAGGAGAATTCCCCTCTATTTGGAAGAGTTCATGGATTGTCCCCATATTTAAAAAAGGTGACAAGGAACATGCAGCCAACTATAGAGGCATAACATCACTCAGTGCTGGAGCCAAAGTTTTTGAGAGAAAGTGATCCAAACAAGTTTACTCACGGCTTCATATCACTATATTAGCCCTCAACAACACGGTTTCGTTCCAAGCGGTCGACGATTACTAACCTTGTTGACTTTACATCACAATGTCTCCGTAACATGGATAGCAGGATGCAAACAGATGCAGTTTATATGGATTTAAAGGCCGCTTTTGATAGCATCGATCACAACATCCTTTTAGCCAAGATGAATAAGTTGGGACTTGGGCGAAATTTCATATGCTGGTTAGAATGTACCTTGTCAATCGATCGTATGCTGTATCTTTCTCACGGTGCCATTCAAGGTCTTTCATTGCATCATCTGGTGTGCCACAAGGTAGCAACCTGGGTCCACTACTGTTCGTACTGTTCATCAACGACCTATCGTATGTAGTACCAGCAGTGAATCATTTAATGTATGCAGATGACATTAAAATCTACATGACGATAAAAAATGACACAGACCACTCCGAGCTACAACAATACCTTCTCGATTTTCACCAATGGTGCAATCGAAACCGCCTGAGCCTCTGCATTGAAAAATGCCGAGTCATTTCATTCACACGAGCACGAGAAATTAAGAACACCAGCTACACAGTAAACGGTTTACCAATAGAACGCACTAATGCTATGAAGGATCTCGAATTCATACTGGATTCAAAGCTGTCATTTGACCAGCAAACAGAGGAGGTGATTAGCCGAGGTAATCAATTGCTTGGCATGTTGTTTCGGATAACAAGAGATTTCAAAGACCCAGTCTGCATCAAAGCGTTATACTGTGGTATTATCCGCCCGGTACTCGAATACGCCTGTGTCGTCTGGAAGCCCTCAACCCAAAGACTTTCTGAGAGAATGGAATCGATACAGCGTCGCATATCCCGATACGCAACACGCTTGTTACCTTGACCACCTGGCAGTCAGTTACCACCTTATGAAACGCGACTTCTGCTCCTCGGATGTCCTTGAAGTTTGATGTTGAGTTTTGTTGCCATCTATTAACGTGACTATCGCCATGTTTCATCCAAATGAAGCCATCTTGCACTATTTGAATGGCCTTGAAATTTGATGTTGAGTTTTTGCCATCTATTATCGTTGTTACGGCCATGTTTCATCCAAATGAAGACATCTTGCACTATTTCAATGGCCTTGAAATTTGATGTTGAGTTTGTTGCCATCTATTATCGTTGTTACGGCCATGTTTCATCCAAATGAAGCACTATTTCAATAGCCTTGAAATTTGATGTTGAGTTTTGTTGCCATCTATTATCGTTGTTACGGTCAGGCATCATCCAAATGAAGCCATCTTGCACTATTTGAATGCCCTTGAAATTTGATGTTGAGTTTTGTTGCCATCTATTATCGTTGTTACGGCCATTTTTCATCCAAATTGAGCCATCGTGCACTAATTCAATGGCCTTGAAATTTGTTGTTGAGTTTTGTTGCCATCTATTATCGTTGTTACGACCATGTTTCATCCAAATGAAGCCATCTTACACTATTTCAATGGCCTTGAAATTAGATGTTGAGTTTTGTTGTGATCTATTATCGTTGTTACGGCCATGTTTCATCCAAATGAAGCCATCTTGCACTTTTCAATGGCCTTGAAATTTGATGTTGAGTTTTGTTGCCATCTATTATCGTTGTTACGGCCATGTTTCATCCAAATGAAGCCATCTTGCACTATTTGAATGGCCTTAAAATTTGATGTTGAATTTTGTTGCCATCTATTATCGTTGTTACGGCCATGTTTCATCCAAATGAAGTCATCTTGCACTATTTCAATGGCCTTGAAATTTGATGTTGAGTTTTGTTGCCATCTATTATCGTTGTTACGACCATGTTTCATTCGCATGAAGCAATATTGCACTATTTCAATGGCCTTGAAATTTAATGTTGAGTTTTGTTGCCATCTATTATCGTTGTTACGGCCATGCATCATCCAAATGAAGCCATCTTGCACTATTTCAATGGCCTTGAAATTAGATGTTGAGTTTTGTTGCCATCTATTATCGTTGTTACGGCCATGTTTCATCCAAATCGAGCCATCTTGCACTATTTCATTGGCCTTGAAATTAAATGTTGAGTTTTGTTGTCATCTATTATCGTTGTTACGGCCATGTTTCATCCAAATGAAGCCATCTTGCACTATTTCAATGGCCTTGAAATTTGATGTTGAATTTTGATGCCATCTATTATCGTTGTTACGGCCATGTTTCATCCAAATGGAGTCATCTTGCACTATTTGAATGGCCTTGAAATTTGATGTTGAATTTTGTTGCCATCTATTATCGTTGTTACGGCCATGTTTCATCCAAATGAAGCCATCTTGCACTATTTCATTGGCCTTGAAATTAAATGTTGAGTTTTGTTGTCATCTATTATCGTTGTTACGGCCATGTTTCATCCAAATGAAGCCATCTTGCACTATTTCAATGGCCTTGAAATTTGTTGTTGAATTTTGTTGCCATCTATTATCGTTGTAACGGCCATGTTTCATCCAAATGAAGGCATCTTGCACTATTTCAATGGCCTTGAAATTTGATGTTGAGTTTTTGCCATCTATTATCGTTGTTACGGCCATGTTTCATCCAAATGAAGCCATCTTGCACTATTTCAATGGCCTTGAAATTTGATGTTGAGTTTTGTTGCCATCTATTATCGTTGTTACGGCCATGTTTCATCCAAATGAAGTCATCTTGCACTATTTTAACGGCATTGAAATTAGATCTTGAGTTTTGTTGCCATCTATTATCGTTGTTACGGCCATGTTTCATCCAAATGAAGCCATCTTGCACTTTTTCAATGGCCTTTAAATTCGATGTTGAGTTTTGTTGCCATCTATTATCGTTGTTACGGCCATGTTTCATCCAAATGAAGCCATGTTTCACTATTTGAATGGCCTTGAAATTTGATGTTGAGTTTTGTTGCCATCTATTATCGTTGTTACGGCCATGTTTCATCCAAATGAAGTCATCTTGCACTATTTGAATGGCCTTGAAATTTGATGTTGAATTTTGTTGCCATCTATTATCGTTGTTACGGCCATGTTTCATCCAAATGAAGTCATCTTGCACTATTTCAATGGCCTTGAAATTTGATGTTGAGTTTTGTTGCCATCTATTATCGTTATTTACGACCATGTTTCATTCGAATGAAGCAATCTTGCACTATTTCAATGGCCTTGAAATTTAATGTTGAGTTTTGTTGCCATCTATTATCGTTGTTACGGCCATGCATCATCCAAATGAAGCCATCTTGCACTATTTCAATGGCCTTGAAATTAGATGTTGAGTTTTGTTGCCATCTATTATCGTTGTTACGGCCATGTTTCATCCAAATCGAGCCATCTTGCACTATTTCATTGGCCTTGAAATTAAATGTTGAGTTTTGTTGTCATCTATTATCGTTGTTACGGCCATGTTTCATCCAAATGAAGCCATCTTGCACTATTTCAATGGCCTTGAAATTTGTTGTTGAATTTTGTTGCCATCTATTATCGTTGTTACGGCCATGTTTCATCCAAATGGAGTCATCTTGCACTATTTGAATGGCCTTGAAATTTGATGTTGAATTTTGTTGCCATCTATTATCGTTGTTACGGCCATGTTTCATCCAAATGAAGTCATCTTGCACTATTTCAATGGCCTTGAAATTTGATGTTGAGTTTTGTTGCCATCTATTATCGTTGTTACGGCCATGTTTCATCCAAATGAAGTCATCTTGCACTATTTGAATGGCCTTGAAATTTGATGTTGAATTTTGTTGCCATCTATTATCGTTGTTACGGCCATGTTTCATCCAAATGAAGTCATCTTGCACTATTTCAATGGCCTTGAAATTTGATGTTGAGTTTTGTTGCCATCTATTATCGTTGTTACGACCATGTTTCATTCAAATGAAGCCATCTTGCACTATTTGAATGGCCTTGAAATTTGTTGTTGAATTTTGTTGCCATCTATTATCGTTGTTACGGCCATGTTTCATCCAAATGAAGCCATCTTGCACTATTTGAATGGCCTTGAAATTTGATGTTGAGTTTTGTTGCCATCTATTATCGTTGTTACGGCCATGTTTCATCCAAATGAAGCCATCTTTCACTATTTCAATGGCGTTAAAATTTGATGTTGAGTTTTGTTGCCATCTATTATCGTTATTTACGGCCATGTTTCATCCAAATGAAGCCATCTTGCACTATTTGAATGGCCTTGAAATTTGATGTTGAATTTTGTTGCCATCTATTATCGTTGTTACGGCCATGTTTCATCCAAATGAAGCCATCTTGCACTATTTCAATGGCCTTTAAATTCGATGTTGAGTTTTGTTGCCATCTATTATCGTTGTTACGGCCATGTTTCATCCAAATGAAGCCATGTTTCACTATTTTAATGGCCTTGAAATTTGATGTTGAGTTTTGTTGCCATCTATTATCGTTGTTACGGCCATGTTTCATCCAAATGAAGCCATCTTGCACTATTTGAATGGCCTTGAAATTTGATGTTGAATTTTGTTGCCATCTATTATCGTTGTTACGGCCATGTTTCATCCAAATGAAGCCATCTTGCACTATTTCAATGGCCTTGAAATTTGATGTTGAGTTTTGTTGCCATCTATTATCGTTGTTACGGCCATGTTTCATTCAAATGAAGCCATCTTGCATTATTTCAATGGCCTTGAAATTTGATGTTGAGTTTTATTGCCGTCGATTATCGTTGTTACGGCCATGTTTCATCCAAATGAAGCCATCTTTCACTATTTCAATGGCGTTAAAATTTGATGTTGAATTTTGTTACCATCTATTATCGTTGTTACGGCCATGTTTCATCCAAATGAAGCCATCTTGCACTATTTGAATGGCCTTGAAATTTGTTGTTGAATTTTGTTGCCATCTATTATCGTTGTTACGGCCATGTTTCATCCAAATGAAGCCATCTTGCACTATTTGAATGGCCTTGAAATTTGATGTTGAGTTTTGTTGCCATCTATTATCGTTGTTACGGCCATGTTTCATCCAAATGAAGCCATCTTTCACTATTTCAATGGCGTTAAAATTTGATGTTGAGTTTTGTTGCCATCTATTATCGTTGTTACGGCCATGTTTCATCCAAATGAAGCCATCTTGCACTATTTCAATGGCCTTGAAATTTGATGTTGAGTTTTGTTGCCATCTATTATCGTTGTTACGGCCATGTTTCATCCAAATGAAGCCATCTTGCACTATTTGAATGGCCTTGAAATTTGATGTTGAATTTTGTTGCCATCTATTATCGTTGTTACGGCCATGTTTCATCCAAATGAAGTCATCGTGCACTATTTGAATGGCCTTGAAATTTGATGTTGAGTTTTGTTGCCATCTATTATCGTTATTACGGCCATGTTTCATCCAAATGAAGCCATCTTGCACTATTTCGATGGCGTTAAAATTTGATGTTGAGTTTTGTTGCCATCTATTATCGTTGTTACGGCCATGTTTCATCCAAATGAAGCCATCTTGCACTATTTGAATGGCCTTGAAATTTGTTGTTGAGTTTTGTTGCCATCTATTATCGTTGTTACGGCCATGTTTCATCCAAATGAAGCCATCTTGCACTATTTCAATGGCCTTGAAATTTGATGTTGAGTTTTGTTGCCATCTATTATCGTTGTTACGGCCATGTTTCATCCAAATGAAGCCATGTTTCACTATTTGAATGGCCTTGAAATTTGATTTTGAGTTTTGTTGCCATCTATTATCGTTGTTACGGCCATGTTTCATCCAAATGAAGCCATCTTGCACTATTTCATTGGCCTTGAAATTAAATGTTGAGTTTTGTTGTCATCTATTATCGTTGTTACGGCCATGCATCATCCAAATGAAGCCATCTTGCACTATTTGAATGGCCTTAAAATTTGATGTTGAATTTTGTTGCCATCTATTATCGTTGTTACGGCCATGTTTCATCCAAATGAAGTCATCTTGCACTATTTCAATGGCCTTGAAATTTGATGTTGAGTTTTGTTGCCATCTATTATCGTTGTTACGGCCATGTTTCATCCAAATGAAGCCATGTTTCACTATTTGAATGGCCTTGAAATTTGATGTTGAGTTTTGTTGCCATCTATTATCGTTGTTACGGCCATGTTTCATCCAAATGAAGCCATCTTGCACTATTTCATTGGCCTTGAAATTAAATGTTGAGTTTTGTTGTCATCTATTATCGTTGTTACGGCCATGCATCATCCAAATGAAGCCATCTTGCACTATTTGAATGGCCTTAAAATTTGATGTTGAATTTTGTTGCCATCTATTATCGTTGTTACGGCCATGTTTCATCCAAATGAAGTCATCTTGCACTATTTCAATGGCCTTGAAATTTGATGTTGAGTTTTGTTGCCATCTATTATCGTTGTTACGACCATGTTTCATTCGAATGAAGCAATCTTGCACTATTTCAATGGCCTTGAAATTTAATGTTGAGTTTTGTTGCCGTCTATTATCGTTGTTACGGCCATGCATCATCCAAATGAAGCCATCTTGCACTATTTCAATGGCCTTGAAATTAGATGTTGAATTTTGTTGCCATCTATTATCGTTGTTACGGCCATGTTTCATCCAAATGGAGCCATCTTGCACTATTTCATTGGCCTTGAAATTAAATGTTGAGTTTTGTTGTCATCTATTATCGTTGTTACGGCCATGTTTCATCCAAATGAAGCCATCTTGCACTATTTCAATGGCCTTGAAATTTGTTGTTGAATTTTGTTGCCATCTATTATCGTTGTTACGGCCATGTTTCATCCAAATGGAGTCATCTTGCACTATTTGAATGGCCTTGAAATTTGATGTTGAATTTTGTTGCCATCTATTATCGTTGTTACGGCCATGTTTCATCCAAATGAAGCCATCTTGCACTATTTCATTGGCCTTGAAATTAAATGTTGAGTTTTGTTGTCATCTATTATCGTTGTTACGGCCATGTTTCATTCAAATGAAGCCATCTTGCACTATTTGAATGGCCTTGAAATTTGATGTTGAATTTTGTTGCCATCTATTATCGTTGTTACGGCCATGTTTCATCCAAATGAAGTCATCTTGCACTATTTCAATGGCCTTGAAATTTGATGTTGAGTTTTGTTGCCATCTATTATCGTTGGTACGGCCATGTTTCATCCAAATCGAGCCATCTTGCACTATTTCAATGGCCTTGAAATTTGATGTTGAGTTTTGTTGCCATCTATTATCGTTGTTACGACCATGTTTCATCCAAATGAAGCCATCTTGCACTATTTCAATGGCCTTGAAATTTGATGTTGAGTTTTGTTGCCATCTATTATCGTTGTTACGGCCATGTTTCATTCAAATGAAGCCATCTTGCATTATTTAATTGGCTTTTGCCTATGGAAATTAGATGGTGAGTTTTGTTGCCATCTATTATCGTTGTTACGGCCATGTTTCATCCAAATAAAGCTTTTTTCACTATTTGAATGGCCTTGAAATTTGATGTTGAGTTTTGTTGCCATCTATTATCGTTGTTACGGCCATGTTACATCGAAAGGAAGCCATCTTGCACTATTTCAATGGCCTTGAAATTTGATGTTGAGTTTTGTTGCCATCTATTATCGTTGTTACGGCCATGTTTCATCCAAATGAAGCCATCTTTCACTATTTGAATGGCCTTGAAATTTGATGTTGAGTTTTGTTGCCATCTATTATCGTTGTTACGGCCATGTTTCATCCAAATGAAGCCATCTTGCACTATTTCAATGGCCTTGAAATTTGATGTTGAATTTTGTTGCCATCTATTATCGTTGTTACGGCCATGTTTCATCCAAATGAAGCCATCTTGCACTATTTCAATGGCCTTGAAATTTGATGTTGAGTTTGTTGCCATCTATTATCGTTGTTACGGCCATGTTTCATCCAAATGAAGCCATTTTGTACTATTTCAATGGCCTTGAAATTTGATGTTGAGTTTGGTTGCCATCTATTATCGTTGTAACGGCCATGTTTCATCCAAATGAAGCCATCTTTCACTATTTGAATGGCCTTGAAATTTGATGTTGAGTTTGTTGCCATCTATTATCGTTGTTACGGCCATGTTTCATCCAAATGAAGCCATCTTGCACTATTTCAATGGCCTTGAAATTTGATGTTGAATTTTGTTGCCATCTATTATCGTTGTTACGGCCATGTTTCATCCAAATGAAGCCATCTTGCACTATTTCAATGGCCTTGAAATTTGATGTTGAGTTTTGTTGCCATCTATTATCGTTGTTACGACCATGTTTCATCCAAATGAAGCCATCTTGCACTATTTCAATGGCCTTGAAATTTGATGTTGAGTTTTGTTGCCATCTATTATCGTTGTTACGACCATGTTTCATTCAAATGAAGCCAACTTGCATTATTTAAATGGCTTTTGCCTATGGAAATTAGATGGTGAGTTTTGTTGCCATCTATTATCGTTGTTACGGCCATGTTTCATCCAAATAAAGCTTTTTTCACTATTTGAATGGCCTTGAAATTTGATGTTGAGTTTTGTTGCCATCTATTATCGTTGTTACGGCCATGTTACATCGAAAGGAAGCCATCTTGCACTATTTCAATGGCCTTGAAATTTGATGTTGAGTTTTGTTGCCATCTATTATCGTTGTTACGGCCATGTTTCATCCAAATGAAGCCATCTTTCACTATTTGAATGGCCTTGAAATTTGATGTTGAGTTTTGTTGCCATCTATTATCGTTGTTACGGCCATGTTTCATCCAAATGAAGCCATCTTGCACTATTTCAATGGCCTTGAAATTTTATGTTGAATTTTGTTGCCATCTATTATCGTTGTTACGGCCATGTTTCATCCAAATGAAGCCATCTTGCACTATTTCAATGGCCTTGAAATTTGATGTTGAGTTTTGTTGCCATCTATTATCGTTGTTACGGCCATGTTTCATCCAAATGAAGCCATTTTGTACTATTTCAATGGCCTTGAAATTTGATGTTGAGTTTGGTTGCCATCTATTATCGTTGTAACGGCCATGTTTCATCCAAATGAAGCCATCTTGCACTATTTCAATGGCCTTGAAATTTGATGTTGAGTTTTGTTGCCATCTATTATCGTTGTTACGGCCATGTTTCATCCAAATGAAGCCATCTTGCACTATTTCAATGGCCTTGAAATTTGATGTTGAATTTTGTTGCCATCTATTATCGTTGTTACGGCCATGTTTCATCCAAATGAAGCCATCTTGCACTATTTCATTGGCCTTGAAATTAAATGTTGAGTTTTGTTGTCATCTATTATCGTTGTTACGGCCATGTTTCATTCAAATGAAGCCATTGTGGTGATCAGCGCCACCTACATGTGAAACACCATGCGTCAGAGCTTTAGAGCTTTAGCTTTAGGTTGAGAGCTTTAGATTAGCGCAGGCGTAAGTAGTACAGGTGTAGGTATAATATGAGTGTCAAGGAATGAGAGCCTAGACAAGCGAGTTAGGCTAGTTAAGAAAGTCAGGAGAAAGGGATCGCTCTCTTTGTGCTAGACCGCCAGGCTGAACGGACGCGAGTTAATAAAATAATAGTAATTTCCTCCGTATCGACACTGGAATATTACATTGGTGACCCCGACGTGATCTCGCGTGATAAAAGTGTAAGTACGAAGTGCAGTGATAAGTGGAAATCGCCCCGAAATAGTGACTGCAGAAGCGCAGAAGGTTTTTTAACCTCAATGGGCATCCCCTAACGCAACGCACAGCACCGTACTCGAAACGAACACCCGTTCGCCATCGCTAAATTGACCACGCGGTCAAGCAACAGCACGAAGAAGTTCGATCACCGTGAGAAGTGCATTTGGTCCGGTGTTCCGCAACAGCATAATCAGCTGAATTGTGACCGTGCATATGATAGTGCTGCGTCGGAGGCCTTGCCTTGTCGACCAAACATCACTACAGCGCAGCGCGCAACAGCAACGTTGTAACCGTTTCGCTATATTCGTCAACCACCAATCCGACGAACTTCGGCCGCAGCAGTAGAGAAGAGAAGTGTGGTTCAACGCCCGCACGGCCTCTCACCAGCACGCAGCAACAGTGAAGAAACGCCAACTCTTGCACTCGTTGCTCCAGCACAGGGCAAATATCATCGATAGCGGCATATAAGACGTATTCGCCCGTATCCCATTTCGGACCCAGGCGTGTGCATTCCGTAGTATCGCGGATAAACGACAGCCGGCGTGCAGCCATGGATCAGCGCAAGAAACCACGTGTACCATCGCCATCGCGGTACACTCCATCGCAGGAAACCACGTGTACCATCGCCATCGCGGTATAACTCATCGCAGTTTGGTCGCAGCCATCGCGGTACATTTTCATCGCAGCCTCATCGAAGCCATCGCGGCACGTGCATCATCCCAGAGGAGTAAGATTCCCTTCATCATCATCACTTTCCGTGACACGTTTTTCACGGGCATCGGTACGTAATCGAACATCTAGAGACGAGGACCATCGCAGTGTGCCAACCGTGAAAACCATCAGCTGTGATAGACATCGAGTGCACCGTTCCGCGGAAAGAGGACAACGAGTAGAGACCGCGCACCGTACACGGTGCGCACAACATCAGAGCAACGTTTCGCCAGGGGCGTCAACCATCAGCGGTGAGCTCGTTCCAAAACATTTTTATTATTATTTTTTTAATTTGTAAAATTATAAATACAACCGTTCAGCTGGCGAAGGAGTAGGCGATATAATATTGTACACCAACACATATATTCTAAACATATATTCATTCACAACATTACCATTATATTCACACAAAAACATTTTTCAAATATTACACGCATTTATTACCATCACATACACATTTATAATAAGACACACACCTTTATATACACGTATTATTTCATTTAGCATTTTTTTTCTCATTTCGAATATTTTTCTATTCATATTTTACAAATTACTTTTTACAAGAACACATTTGGTAGCGTTTAAGAATACGTAACGCGTAAGATTGTATAAATTAGAGATATTTTCAATAGGAATTTTAGTAGGCAGGTAGTAATGTTGCCAGTTGGAGAAAAAATCTTGCTGAAGCTGGTGTTTCGGGGGTTCGGTCGGCCCCAGACTCTCCTCCGGTGGTGAAGCGCATTTCAACAAAACTACCGCAATTTTGGGAGGAGGTTCCAGAGGTTTGGTTCGCTCAAGCGGAAGCGGAGTTTGAGCTTTCGAAAATCACTCGGGAGCGTACGCAGTATTCATACCTTATTGCTGCACTCTCTAAAGAGGTGTTGGGGAAGGTTCTCGATATAATAAAAAATCCAGATCCGATCAAACCATATTCCAATTTAAAGGAGCAATTGTTGAATAGGTTGACAAGCAGCGAGGAGACTCGTTTATCAAAGCTCCTATACCATGTTGAAATTGGTGATCGAACTCCATCAGAGTTCTATCGCCATATGATTCAACTCGCGGGAAATTCGACAGATCTATCCATGGCACTTGTAAAAAGCTGTGGAAGTCGAGGTTGCCCAAATCTATCGAAGTTGCATTGATAGCAGTTGATAGCAAAGATCACATCGAACAAATGCGGATTGCCGATAGATTGTGGGAGTGTACACACGGTGAGGGAATATCCGAAGTGCACGCTAGAGCTTCAGTGCCACAGGATTCTCTGGCCAATATACTTCGTCGTGAAGTTAACGAGCTAAAAGATATGGTGAAGAAGATGACATTCAATCCCAACCAGGGACCTCGCAACCGCGGGCGGAGTGTTTCCAGGACAAAACAGAGCATCCGACAAAGAACCCCATCTAACGTAAGGAAGCACCCTTTTGTTGGTATCATTTCCGTTTCGGAAATGCCGCCAATAGATGCTTGGAACCCTGTAATTTTACAGCGTCGCAAGCAGCTAATGAAGCGCGGAACAAAAAAAACTAAGTGGCTCACGGGAGGTGGCGGATCTCCCAAGGGCAAACAACAGTTTTCCTCCACGTCTATTTATAAATGATGAAGTAACTTCATTCACATTCCTAATAGACACGGGAGCTGATGTATCCGTCATACCAGTTAGTTTGGTCGGAAAAGCATACAAACCAACAGACATGGTACTGCAAGCAGCCAATGGTAGTACTATCGCGACATATGGTACGAAGCTGTTTCAGTTAAGTCTCGGTTTAAAAAGACTTTTCAGCCATGTTTTTATAATTGCGTCCGTTAATCGACCTATCATAGGTGCGGACTTTTTGTTCAAAAATAATATAATGGTGGATCTTAGAAGACGTAGATTACTCGATTCGGTCACTCAATTAACGACCAAAGGCACATTGGCACAACTAGATACACCATCTCCGAAACATTTTTTGGTAGAAGCTGGGGAGTTTGGAAGGTTTTGCACCAATTTCCTTCGTTGGTAGAGCCCCAGACTATAAGAAACCGGTAAACCATAATGTTTTGCATTACATAGAGACAAAAGGGCCACTGCCATTTGCAAAACCACGTCGCCTTGATCCAGAGAAACATAAAATTGCCTTAGCAGAATTCCAACAAATGATAAACCTTGGAATATGTCGTCCATCTTCCTCACCAGGATCCTCCCCCTTGCATATGGTACCAAAAGGAGACCAAGATTGGCGACCATGCGGCGACTACCGTCGGCTAAATGCAATCACAACGCCAGATAGATACCCCATTCCTCATATACAGGATTTCACTATGAATTTAC
Organism: Anopheles arabiensis; assembly: GCF_016920715.1. NCBI lineage: Eukaryota > Metazoa > Arthropoda > Insecta > Diptera > Culicidae > Anopheles > Anopheles arabiensis. The sequence continues at coordinate 89,549 of NW_024412157.1, forward strand.
ACGGGTGCAAGTATTTTCAAAATTAGACCTGATAAGGGCGTATCACATGATTCAATAGCAGAGGAAGATGTACACAAGACAGCTATCACAACACCTTTCGGAATGTTCGAATTCTTAAGAATGCCTTTCGGCCTTAGAAATGCAGGTCAAACATTCCAAAGGTTTATGAATAGTCTATTCAACGGTTTTGATTTCGTTTTCGTCTACATTGACGACATTTTAATCGCTAGTCCGACAAAGGAACTTCACCTTGAACACTTACAAAGGGTATTCAATCGGCTAGCAGAATACGACATAAAAATCAAACCAACTAAGTGTGCGCTAGGACTTTCTACTATCGATTTTCTAGGGCATACAATCTCAGATAAAGGAATTACCCCATGCTCAAAGAAGGTAGAGGCGATACAATCATTTCCAACACCGCATTCGTTAAAACAATTGCAACGATTTGTTGGAATGATAAACTATTATCACCGTTTTCTGCCATGGCTTTCCGATGCGCTGAGACCCTTGCACAAACTTATTGCTGAACATGGTAGTAAGAAAAATAAAAAACATTCGAGTGGTCGGAGGAATGTGACAAACCAGTTCGTCAGGTCAAGTCTGATCTAGTTCACGCTACGATACTGTCACACCCAAAACCGACGCACAATACTCATTAACTACAGACGCGTCCAATTACGCTGTAGGAGCCGTACTACAACAACATTACCAAGGGAAGTGTCAACCGTTGGCATTTTTCCAAACTAATATCTCCGACAGAACAAAAATACTCCACGTTCGACAGAGAGCTGTTAGCAATAGTCCTCAGTATAAAAATTTTAGACATTTTTTAGAGGGAAGGTCATTTGTCATCTACACCGACCATAAACCACTCACGACAGCATTGACTTCGAAAGCTGAGAAGTCACCGCGACAAAATCGACACCTTGATTTTATTTCTCAATTCTCAAGTGATATACGGTACATAAGAGGAGACAGTAATGTGGTCGCTGATGCTCTCTCGCGTTTAGGAGAAGCAGATGCCATAGAAGACATAAACTATCAAGTTTTCTCCGACCATCAACGCTCTGATGAGCAATTGCAAAACTTATTAAACAACGAGAAATGTCATGACTCAAAATACACGCTTGAAAAAATAAAACTTGGAGAAGCAGATTTGGTATTCGAGTCTTCGACAGGAAAAAACCGGCTCTACGTTCCCATGTCGTTACGAAAGGAAATTTTCGACGGCATTCACAACATGCCCATCCAGGGATTAGAGCGTCGCGAAAAATGATTTCGGAGATATTTTTGGCCAGCGATGAACAGTGTCGTAGCAAACTGGGTTAAGGCTTGTCTGGGGTGCCAGAAAGCAAAAGTAATCCGTCACACAAAATCCCCGATAGAATCATTTGCAGTGCCAAAGGTAGGTTCGACCATATCCATATAGATATCGTCGGCCCCTTACCTTCGTCCGAAGACAAATCATACCTCTTAACGGTCGTGGATCGATTCACAAGGTGGCCAGAAGCCTACCCATTGTCAGACATATCAGCGATCACCGTGGCAAAAACTTTCGTAGAGCAATACGTATCCCGTTTTGGTTGCCCATTGAGAATCACCACAGATAGAGGTCGCCAGTTTACGTCAAGGTTGTTTACCGAAATGACTAAACTATTGGGCACACACCAGATACAAACAACAGCGTACCATCCGCAAGCTAACGGAATGGTTGAACGTTTTCACCGACAGTTGAAGGAGGCGTTAAAAGCTTGTGGGGACACTATCAGGTGGACACAACGGTTGCCATTAATCCTACTCGGTATTAGGATAGCATATAAAGAGAAATCAAAGGCTCTCCCGCAGAGATGGTATATGGCCAAAGTCTGAGACTGCCAGCCGAAGTATTTGTACCATCTAAACCCAATTCCACTGACGATTTCCCCGATTTTGTTGTGGACCTAAAAAAGCGTTTAAGTGCGTAGAACCAATACCACCAAAACACCAAAGTTCATCGTCCTGCTATTTGCCCAACGCCCTAAATAATTGCAAAAATGTTTTCATTCGGGTTGACAAGGTGAAAACAGGGCTCCAAGCGCCTTACGAAGGACCTTATCCAATCATAAGAAGGTGCAGAAAATTTTTTGTTATAAAAGAAACGACAAAAATGAGTCGATTTCTGTCGATCGACTCAAACCAGCTTTTGATTCCGCACCCGAGACAAAGATCATTCCTCTGGAGCCTTCCACCACAGCCAAACCAAACAAACATGTTCGTTTTCGATGACGTATCAGTGCACAAAGCATGCATACGGCATCCCAAACGGATCGCGACTCCGTCACTGGCGGGGGTTCTGTGGTGATCAGCGCCACCTACATGTGAAACACCATGCGTCAGAGCTTTAGAGCTTTAGCTTTAGGTTGAGAGCTTTAGATTAGCGCAGGCGTAAGTAGTACAGGTGTAGGTATAATATGAGTGTCAAGGAATGAGAGCCTAGACAAGCGAGTTAGGCTAGTTAAGAAAGTCAGGAGAAAGGGATCGCTCTCTTTGTGCTAGACCGCCAGGCTGAACGGACGCGAGTTAATAAAATAATAGTAATTTCCTCCGTATCGACACTGGAATATTACACCATCTTGCACTTTTGAATGGCCTTGAAATTTGATGTTGAATTTTGTTGCCATCTATTATCGTTGTTACGGCCATGTTTCATCCAAATGAAGTCATCTTGCACTATTTGAATGGCCTTGAAATTTGATGTTGAGTTTTGTTGCCATCTATTATCGTTGTTACGGCCATTTTTCATCCAAATGAGCCATCTTGCACTATTTCAATGGCCTTGAAATTTGATGTTGAGTTTTGTTGTCATCTATTATCGTTGTTACGGCCATGTTTCATCCAAATGAAGCCATCTTGCACTATTTCAATGGCCTTGAAATTTGATGTTGAGTTTTGTTGCCATCTATTATCGTTGTTACGGCCATGTTTCATCCAAATGAAGCCATCTTGCACTATTTTAATGGCCTTGAAATTAGATGTTGAGATCCGTTGTCATTTATTCATTTATCTCTTTGGCTTTATCGATATTTATACGCTTTCTTTTATCCTCGTTTGATTCGTGTGTACCAATTATCACACCAAAGAACGGCCCTGCTTGGTCTGACCGCCACCTTAAAAAACTTAAAAGAGCTAAAGGCTGCATTAATAAAATATACGAAGTACCGATCACCTGTTAATAAAAGCATATTAAACGAAACAACTCGCTTATACCGTAGTTACAATAAAATACGCTACGGTGGCTACTTGTCTCGGTTGGAGAAGAATTTCATCAAAAGGCCCAAAGCTCTCTGGAGTTTTCGTAAGAAACACAATAGTACAAATGTGACACCTAAATCGATTTACCACAATGACCGAGCTGGTTCAACTGCTTCAGATATTTGTGATATAATTGCGTGTAGATTCGAGGAGGCATACACAATCTCAACTACTGACGACAATATTATCACCAACGCTTTGATTAATACTCCTAATGATGTCATCGACCTTAATTTAACTAATATATCGCAAGAATCTGTTCTAAATGTCAAAGCAGTCAAACCCAAAGCTAGTCCTGGCCCAGATGGTATTCCCTACCATCATTCTCAGCCGAAGCTGTGAATCCATTGCGCCGATCTTCACCAAGTTTTTTAATTTTTCACTGCAACTAGGAGAATTCTTCTCTATTTGGAAGAGTTCATGAATTGTTCCCATATTTAAAAAAAGGTAACAAGGAACAAGCAACCAACTATAGAAGCATAACATCACTCAGTGCTGAAGCCAAACTTATTGAGAAAGTGATCCAAACAAGTTTACTCACGGCTTCATATCATTATATTAGCCCTCAACAACACGGTTTCGTTCCAAAGCGATCGACGATCACTAACCTTGTTGACTTTACATCACAATATCTCCGTAACATGGATGCAAACAGATGCAGTTGATGTGGATTTAAAGGCCGCTTTTGATAGCATCGATCACAACATCCTTTTAGCCAAGATGAATAAGTTGGAACTTGGGCGAAATTCAATATGCTGGTTAGAATCGTACCTTGTCAATCGATCGTATGCTGTATCTTTCTCACGGTGCCATTCAAGGTCTTTCATTGCATCATCTGGTGTGCCACAAGGTAGCAACCTGGGTCCACTACTGTTCGTACTGTTCATAAACGACCTATCGTATGTAGTACCAGCAGTGAATCATTTAATGTATGCAGATGACATTAAAATCTACATGACGATAAAAATGACACAGACCACTCCGAGCTACAACAATACCTTCTCGATTTTCACCAATGGTGCAATCGAAACCGCCTGAGCCTCTGCATTGAAAAATGCCGAGTCATTTCATTCACACGAGCACGAGAAATTAAGAACACCAGCTACACAGTAAACGGTTTACCAATAGAACGCACTAATGCTATGAAGGATCTCGGAGTCATACTGGATTCAAAGCTGTCATTTGACCAGCAAACAGAGGAGGTGATTAGCCGAGGTAATCAATTGCTTGGCATGTTGTTTCGGATAACAAGAGATTTCAAAGACCAGTCTGCATCAAAGCGTTATACTGTGGTATTATCCGCCCGGTACTCGAATACGCCTGTGTCGTCTGGAAGCCCTCAACCCAAAGACTTTCTGAGAGAATGGAATCGATACAGCGTCGCATATCCCGATACGCAACACGCTTGTTACCTTGACCACCTGGCAGTCAGTTACCACCTTATGAAACGCGACTTCTACTCCTCGGATGTCCTTGAAGTTTGATGTTGAGTTTTGTTGCCATCTATTAACGTGACTATCGCCATGTTTCATCCAAATGAAGCCATCTTGCACTATTTGAATGGCCTTGAAATTTGATGTTTTGTTGCCATCTATTATCGTTGTTACGGCCATGTTTCATCCAAATGAAGCCATCTTTCACTATTTGAATGGCCTTGAAATTTGATGTTGAGTTTTGTTGCCATCTATTATCGTTGTTACGGCCATGTTTCATCCAAATGAAGCCATCTTGCACTATTTCAATGGCCTTGAAATTTGATGTTGAGTTTTGTTGCCATCTATTATCGTTGTTACGGCCATGTTTCATCCAAATGAAGCCATCTTGCACTATTTCAATGGCCTTGAAATTTGATGTTGAATTTTGTTGCCATCTATTATCGTTGTTACGGCCATGTTTCATCCAAATGAAGGCATCTTGCACTATTTCAATGGCCTTGAAATTTGATGTTGAGTTTTGTTGCCATCTATTATCGTTGTTACGGCCATGTTTCATCCAAATGAAGCCATCTTTCACTATTTCAATGGCGTTAAAATTTGATGTTGAGTTTGTTGCCATCTATTATCGTTGTTACGGCCATGTTTCATCCAAATGAAGCCATCTTGCACTATTTCAATGGCCTTGAAATTTGATGTTGAGTTTTTTGCCATCTATTATCGTTGTTACGGCCATGTTTCATCCAAATGAAGCCATCTTGCACTATTTGAATGGCCTTGAAATTTGATGTTGAGTGTTGTTGCCATCTATTATCAATGTTATGGCCATGTTTCATCCAAATGAAGCCATCTTGCACTATTTGAATGGCCTTGAAATTTGATGTTGCGTTTTGTTGCCATCCAATATCGTTGTTACGGCCATGTTTCATCCAAATGAAGCCATCTTGCACTATTTGAATGGCCTTGAAATTTGATGTTGAATTTTGTTGCCATCTATTATCGTTGTTCCGGCCATGTTTCATCCAAATGAGCCATCTTGCACTATTTCAATAGCCTGGAAGTTTGATGTTGAATTTTGTTGCCATCTATTATCGTTGTTACGGCCATGTTTCATCCAAATGAAGCCATCTTGCACTATTTGAATGGCCTTGAAATTTGATGTTGAGTATTGTTGCCATCTATTATCGTTGTTACGGCCATGTTTCATCCAAATGAAGCCATCTTGCACTATTTCAATGGCCTTGAAATTTGATGTTGAGTTTTGTTGCCATCTATTATCGTTGTAACGGCCATGTTTCATCCAAATGAAGCCATCTTGCACTATTTGAATGGCCTTGAAATTTGATGTTGAGTTTTGTTGCCATCTATTATCGTTGTTACGGCCATGTTTCATCCAAATGAAGCCATTTTACACTATTTCAATGGCCTTGAAATTTGATGTTGAGTTTTGTTGCCATCTATTATCGTTGTTACGGCCATGTTTCATCCAAATGAAGCCATCTTTCACTATTTGATAGGCCTTGAAATTTGATGTTGAATTTTGTTGCCATCTATTATCGTTGTTACGGCCATGTTTCATCCAAATGAAGTCATCTTGCACTATTTCAATGGCCTTGAAATTTGATGTTGAGTTTGGTTGCCATCTATTATCGTTGTTACGGCCATGTTTCATCCAAATGAAGCCATCTTGCACTATTTGAATGGCCTTGAAATTTGATGTTGAGTTTTGTTGCCATCTATTATCGTTGTTACGGCCATGTTTCATCCAAATGAAGCCATCTTGCACTTTTCAATGGCCTTGAAATTTGATGTTGAGTTTTGTTGCCATCTATTATCGTTGTAACGGCCATATTTCATCCAAATGAAGGCATCTTGCACTATTTCAATGGCCTTGAAATTTGATGTTGAGTTTTGTTGCCATCTATTATCGTTGTTACGGCCATGTTTCATCCAAATGAAGACATCTTGCACTATTTCAATGGCCTTGAAATTTGATGTTGAATTTTGTTGCCATCTATTATCGTTGTTACGGCCATGTTTCATCCAAATGAAGTCATCTTGCACTATTTTAACGGCATTGAAATTAGATCTTGAGTTTTGTTGCCATCTATTATCGTTGTTACGGCCATGTTTCATCCAAATGAAGCCATCTTGCACTATTTCAATGGCCTTGAAATTCGATGTTGAGTTTTGTTGCCATCTATTATCGTTGGGACGGCCATGTTTCATACAAATGAAGGCATCTTGCACTATTTGAATGGCCTTGAAATTTGATGTTGAGTTTTGTTGCCATCTATTATCGTTGTAACGGCCATGTTTCATCCAAATGAAGGCATCTTGCACTATTTCAATGGCCTTGAAATTTGATGTTGAGTTTTTGCCATCTATTTTCGTTGTTACGGCCATGTTTCATCCAAATGAAGACATCTTGCACTATTTGAATGGCCTTGAAATTTGATGTTGAATTTTGTTGCCATCTATTATCGTTGTTACGGCCATGTTTCATCCAAATGAAGTCATCTTGCACTATTTGAATGGCCTTGAAATTTGATGTTGAGTTTTGTTGCCATCTATTATCGTTGTTACGACCATGTTTCATTCAAATGAAGCCATCTTGCATTATTTCAATGGCCTTGAAATTTGATGTTGAGTTTTATTGCCGTCGATTATCGTTGTTACGGCCATGTTTCATCCAAATGAAGCCATCTTTCACTATTTCAATGGCGTTAAAATTTGATGTTGAATTTTGTTACCATCTATTATCGTTGTTACGGCCATGTTTCATCCAAATGAAGCCATCTTGCACTATTTGAATGGCCTTGAAATTTGTTGTTGAATTTTGTTGCCATCTATTATCGTTGTTACGGCCATGTTTCATCCAAATGAAGCCATCTTGCACTATTTGAATGGCCTTGAAATTTGATGTTGAGTTTTGTTGCCATCTATTATCGTTGTTACGGCCATGTTTCATCCAAATGAAGCCATCTTTCACTATTTCAATGGCGTTAAAATTTGATGTTGAGTTTTGTTGCCATCTATTATCGTTGTTACGGCCATGTTTCATCCAAATGAAGCCATCTTGCACTATTTCAATGGCCTTGAAATGTGATGTTGAGTTTGTTGCCATCTATTATCGTTGTTACGGCCATGTTTCATCCAAATGAAGCCATCTTGCACTATTTCAATGGCCTTGAAATTTGATGTTGAGTTTTGTTGTCATCTATTATCGTTGTTACGGCCATGTTTCATCCAAATGAAGCCATCTTGCACTATTTGAATGGCCTTAAAATTTGATGTTGAATTTTGTTGCCATCTATTATCGTTGTTACGGCCATGTTTCATCCAAATGAAGTCATCTTGCACTATTTCAATGGCCTTGAAATTTGATGTTGAGTTTTGTTGCCATCTATTATCGTTATTACGGCCATGTTTCATCCAAATGAAGCCATCTTTCACTATTTCAATGGCGTTAAAATTTGATGTTGAGTTTTGTTGTCATCTATTATCGTTGTTACGGCCATGTTTCATCCAAATGAAGCCATCTTGCACTATTTCAATGGCCTTGAAATTTGATGTTGAGTTTTGTTGCCATCTATTATCGTTGTTACGGCCATGTTTCATCCAAATGAAGCCATCTTGCACTATTTCATTGGCCTTGAAATTAAATGTTGAGTTTTGTTGTCATCTATTATCGTTGTTACGGCCATGTTTTATCCAAATGAAGCCATCTTGCACTATTTGAATGGCCTTGAAATTTGATGTTGAATTTTGTTGCCATCTATTATCGTTGTTACGGCCATGTTTCATCCAAATGAAGTCATATTGCACTATTTCAATGGTCTTGAAATTTGATGTTGAGTTTTGTTGCCATCTATTATCGTTGTTACGACCATGTTTCATTCGAATGAAGCAATCTTGCACTATTTCAATGGCCTTGAAATTTAATGTTGAGTTTTGTTGCCATCTATTATCGTTGTTACGGCCATGCATCATCCAAATGAAGCCATCTTGCACTATTTCAATGGCCTTGAAATTAGATGTTGAGTTTTGTTGTCATCTATTATCGTTGTTACGGCCATGTTTCATCCAAATCGAGCCATCTTGCACTATTTCATTGGCCTTGAAATTAAATGTTGAGTTTTGTTGTCATCTATTATCGTTGTTACGGCCATGTTTCATCCAAATGAAGCCATCTTGCACTATTTGAATGGCCTTAAAATTTGATGTTGAATTTTGTTGCCATCTATTATCGTTGTTACGGCCATGTTTCATCCAAATGAAGTCATCTTGCACTATTTCAATGGCCTTGAAATTTGATGTTGAGTTTTGTTGCCATCTATTATCGTTGTTACGGCCATGTTTCATCCAAATGAAGCCATCTTGCACTATTTCAATGGCCTTGAAATTTGTTGTTGAATTTTGTTGCCATCTATTATCGTTGTTACTGCCATGTTTCATCCAAATGGAGTCATCTTGCACTATTTGAATGGCCTTGAAATTTGATGTTGAATTTTGTTGCCATCTATTATCGTTGTTACGGCCATGTTTCATCCAAATGAAGCCATCTTGCACTATTTCAATGGCCTTGAAATTAGATGTTTAGTTTTGTTGTCATCTATTATCGTTGTTACGGCCATGTTTCATTCAAATGAAGCCATCTTGCACTATTTGAATGGCCTTGAAATTTGATGTTGAGTTTTGTTGCCATCTATTATCGTTGTTACGGCCATGTTTCATCCAAATGGAGTCATCCTGCACTATTTCAATGGCCTTGAAATTAGATGTTGAGTTTTGTTGCCATCTATTATCGTTGGGACGGCCATGTTTCATCCAAATCGAGCCATCTTGCACTATTTCAATGGCCTTGAAATTTGATGTTGAGTTTTGTTGCCATCTATTATCGTTGTTACGGCCATGTTTCATCCAAATGAAGCCATCTTGCACTATTTCAATGGCCTTGAAATTTGATGTTGAGTTTTGTTGCCATCTATTATCGTTGTTACGGCCATGTTTCATTCAAATGAAGCCATCTTGCATTATTTAAATGGCTTTTGCCTATGGAAATTAGATGGTGAGTTTTGTTGCCATCTATTATCGTTGTTACGGCCATGTTTCATCCAAATAAAGCTTTTTTTCACTATTTGAATGGCCTTGAAATTTGATGTTGAGTTTTGTTGCCATCTATTATCGTTGTTACGGCCATGTTACATCGAAAGGAAGCCATCTTGCACTATTTCAATGGCCTTGAAATTTGATGTTGAGTTTTGTTGCCATCTATTATCGTTGTTACGGCCATGTTTCATCCAAATGAAGCCATCTTTCACTATTTGAATGGCCTTGAAATTTGATGTTGAGTTTTGTTGCCATCTATTATCGTTGTTACGGCCATGTTTCATCCAAATGAAGCCATCTTGCACTATTTCAATGGCCTTGAAATTTGATGTTGAATTTTGTTGCCATCTATTATCGTTGTTACGGCCATGTTTCATCCAAATGAAGCCATCTTGCACTATTTCAATGGTCTTGAAATTTGATGTTGAGTTTTGTTGCCATCTATTATCGTTGTTACGGCCATGTTTCATCCAAATGAAGCCATTTGTACTATTTCAATGGCCTTGAAATTTGATGTTGAGTTTGGTTGCCATCTATTATCGTTGTAACATGTTTCATCCAAATGAAGCCATCTTGCACTATTTCAATGGCCTTGAAATTTGATGTTGAGTTTTGTTGCCATCTATTATCGTTGTTACGGCCATGTTTCATCCAAATGAAGCCATCTTGCACTATTTCAATGGCCTTGAAATTTGATGTTGAATTTTGTTGCCATCTATTATCGTTGTTACGGCCATGTGTCATCCAAATGAAGCCATCTTGCACTATTTCATTGGCCTTGAAATTAAATGTTGAGTTTTGTTGTCATCTATTATCGTTGTTACGGCCATGTTTCATTCAAATGAAGCCATTGTGGTGATCAGCGCCACCTACATGAAACACCATGCGTCAGAGCTTTAGAGCTTTAGCTTTAGGTTGAGCTTTAGATTAGCGCAGGCGTAAGTAGTACAGGTGTAGGTATAATATGAGTGTCAAGGAATGAGAGCCTAGACAAGCGAGTTAGGCTAGTTAAGAAAGTCAGGAGAAAGGGATCGCTCTCTTTGTGCTAGACCGCCAGGCTGAACGGACGCGAGTTAATAAAATAATAGTAATTTCCTCCGTATCGACACTGGAATATTACATTGGTGACCCCGACGTGATCTCGCGTGATAAAAGTGTAAGTACGAAGTGCAGTGATAAGTGGAAATCGCCCCGAAATAGTGACTGCAGAAGCGCAGAAGGTTTTTAACCTCAATGGGCATCCCTAACGCAACGCACAGCACCGTACTCGAAACGAACACCCGTTCGCCATCGCTAAATTGACCACGCGGTCAAGCAACAGCACGAAAGTTCGATCACCGTGAGAAGTGCATTTGGTCCGGTGTTCCGCAACAGCATAATCAGCTGAATTGTGACCGTGCATATGATAGTGCTGCGTCGGAGGCCTTGCCTTGTCGACCAAACATCACTACAGCGCAGCGCGCAACAGCAACGTTGTAACCGTTTCGCTATATTCGTCAACCACCAATCCGACGAACTTCGGCCGCAGCAGTAGAGAAGAGAAGTGGTTCAACGCCTGCACGGCCTCTCACCAGCACGCAGCAACAGTGAAGAAACGCCAACTCTTGCACTCGTTGCTCCAGCACAGGGCAAATATCATCGATAGCGGCATATAAGACGTATTCGCCCGTATCCCATTTCGGACCCAGGCGTGTGCATTCCGTAGTATCGCGGATAAACGACAGCCGGCGTGCAGCCGCTGGATCAGCGCAAGAAACCACGTGTACCATCGCCATCGCGGTACACTCCATCGCAGGAAACCACGTGTACCATCGCCATCGCGGTATACCTCATCGCAGTTTGGTCGCAGCCATCGCGGTATTTGCATCGCAGCCTCATCGAAGCCATCGCGGCACGTGCATCATCCAGAGGAGTAAGATTCCCTTCATCATCATCACTTTCCGTGACACGTTTTTCACGGGCATCGGTACGTAATCGAACATCTAGAGACGAGGACCATCGCAGTGTGCCAACCGTGAAAACCATCAGCTGTGATAGACATCGAGTGCACCGTTCCGCGGAAGAGGACAACGAGTAGAGACCGCGCACCGTACACGGTGCGCACAGCACCGAGCAACGTTTCGCCAGGGGCGTCAACCATCAGCGGTGAGCTCGTTCCAAAACATTTTTATTATTATTTTTTTAATTTGTAAAATTATAAATACAACCGTTCAGCTGGCGAAGGAGTAGGCGATATAATATTGTACACCAACACATATATTCTAAACATATATTCATTCACAACATTACCATTATATTCACACAAAAACATTTTCAAATATTACACGCATTTATTACCATCACATACACATTTATAATAAGACACACACCTTTATATACACGTATTATTTCATTTAGCATTTTTTTCTCATTTCGAATATTTTCTATTCATATTTTACAAATTACTTTTTACAAGAACACATTTGGTAGCGTTTAAGAATACGTAACGCGTAAGATTATAAATTAGAGATATTTTCAATAGGAATTTTAGTAGGCAGGTAGTAATGTTGCCAGTTGGAGAAAAAATCTTGCTGAAGCTGGTGTTTCGGGGTTCGGTCGGCCCCAGACTCTCCTCCGGTGGTGAAGCGCATTTCAACAAAACTACCGCAATTTTGGGAGGAGGTTCCAGAGGTTTGGTTCGCTCAAGCGGAAGCGGAGTTTGAGCTTTCGAAAATCACTCGGGAGCGTACGCAGTATTCATACCTTATTGCTGCACTCTCTAAAGAGGTGTTGGGAAGGTTCTCGATATAATAAAAATCCAGATCCGATCAAACCATATTCCAATTTAAAGGAGCAATTGTTGAATAGGTTGACAAGCAGCGAGGAGACTCGTTTATCAAAGCTCCTATACCATGTTGAAATTGGTGATCGAACTCCATCAGAGTTCTATCGCCATATGATTCAACTCGCGGGAAATTCGACAGATCTATCCATGGCACTTGTAAAAAGCTGTGGAAGTCGAGGTTGCCCAAATCTATCGAAGTTGCATTGATAGCAGTTGATAGCAAAGATCACATCGAACAAATGCGGATTGCCGATAGATTGAGGGTGTACACGGTGAGGGAATATCCGAAGTGCACGCTAGAGCTTCAGTGCCACAGGATTCTCTGGCCAATATACTTCGTCGTGAAGTTAACGAGCTAAAAGATATGGTGAAGAAGATGACATTCAATTCCAACCAGGGACCTCGCAACCGCGGGCGGAGTGTTTCCAGGACAAAACAGAGCATCCGACAAAGAACCCCATCTAACGTAAGGAAAGCACCCTTTTTGTTGGTATCATTTCCGTTTCGGAAATGCCGCCAATAGATGCTTGGAACCCTGTAATTTTACAGCGTCGCAAGCAGCTAATGAAGCGCGGAACAAAAAAACTAAGTGGCTCACGGGAGGTGGCGGATCTCCCAAGGGCAAACAACAGTTTTCCTCCACGTCTATTTATAAATGATGAAGTAACTTCATTCACATTCTAATAGACACGGGAGCTGATGTATCCGTCATACCAGTTAGTTTGGTCGGAAAAGCATACAAACCAACAGACATGGTACTGCAAGCAGCCAATGGTAGTACTATCGCGACATATGGTACGAAGCTGTTTCAGTTAAGTCTCGGTTTAAAAAGACTTTTCAGCCATGTTTTTATAATTGCGTCCGTTAATCGACCTATCATAGGTGCGGACTTTTTGTTCAAAAATAATATAATGGTGGATCTTAGAAGACGTAGATTACTCGATTCGGTCACTCAATTAACGACCAAAGGCACATTGGCACAACTAGATACACCATCTCCGAAACATTTTTTGGTAGAAGCTGGGGAGTTTGGAAGGTTTTGCACCAATTTCCTTCGTTGGTAGAGCCCCAGACTATAAGAAACCGGTAAACCATAATGTTTTGCATTACATAGAGACAAAAGGGCCACTGCCATTTGCAAAACCACGTCGCCTTGATCCAGAGAAACATAAAATTGCCTTAGCAGAATTCCAACAAATGATAAACCTTGGAATATGTCGTCCATCTTCCTCACCAGGATCCTCCCCCTTGCATATGGTACCAAAAGGAGACCAAGATTGGCGACCATGCGGCGACTACCGTCGGCTAAATGCAATCACAACGCCAGATAGATACCCCATTCCTCATATACAGGATTTCACTATGAATTTACACGGGTGCAAGTATTTTTCAAAATTAGACCTGATAAGGGCGTATCACATGATTCAATAGCAGAGGAAGATGTACACAAGACAGCTATCACAACACCTTTCGGAATGTTCGAATTCTTAAGAATGCCTTTCGGCCTTAGAAATGCAGGTCAAACATTCCAAAGGTTTATGAATAGTCTATTCAACGGTTTTGATTTCGTTTTCGTCTACATTGACGACATTTTAATCGCTAGTCCGACAAAGGAACTTCACCTTGAACACTTACAAAGGGTATTCAATCGGCTAGCAGAATACGACATAAAAATCAAACCAACTAAGTGTGCGCTAGGACTTTCTACTATCGATTTTCTAGGGCATACAATCTCAGATAAAGGAATTACCCCATGCTCAAAGAAGGTAGAGGCGATACAATCATTTCCAACACCGCATTCGTTAAAACAATTGCAACGATTTGTTGGAATGATAAACTATTATCACCGTTTTCTGCCATGGCTTTCCGATGCGCTGAGACCCTTGCACAAACTTATTGCTGAACATGGTAGTAAGAAAAATAAAAAACATTCAGTGGTCGGAGGAATGTGACAAAGCAGTTCGTCAGGTCAAGTCTGATCTAGTTCACGCTACGATACTGTCACACCCAAAAACCGACGCACAATACTCATTAACTACAGACGCGTCCAATTACGCTGTAGGAGCCGTACTACAACAACATTACCAAGGGAAGTGTCAACCGTTGGCATTTTTTCCAAACTAATATCTCCGACAGAACAAAAATACTCCACGTTCGACAGAGCTGTTAGCAATAGTCCTCAGTATAAAAATTTTAGACATTTTTTTGAGGGAAGGTCATTTGTCATCTACACCGACCATAAACCACTCACGACAGCATTGACTTCGAAAGCTGAGAAGTCACCGCGACAAAATCGACACCTTGATTTTATTTCTCAATTCTCAAGTGATATACGGTGCATAAGAGGAGACAGTAATGTGGTCGCTGATGCTCTCTCGCGTTTAGGAGAAGCAGATGCCATAGAAGACATAAATTATCAAGTTGTCTCCGACCATCAACGCTCTGATGAGCAATTGCAAAACTTATTAAACAACGAGAAATGTCATGACTCAAAATACACGCTTGAAAAATAAAACTTGGAGAAGCAGATTTGGTATTCGAGTCTTCGACAGGAAAAAACCGGCTCTACGTTCCCATGTCGTTACGAAAGGAAATTTTCGACGGCATTCACAACATGCCCATCCAGGGATTAGAGCGTCGCGAAAAATGATTTCGGAGAGATATTTTTGGCCAGCGATGAACAGTGTCGTAGCAAACTGGGTTAAGGCTTGTCTGGGGTGCCAGAAAGCAAAAGTAATCCGTCACACAAAATCCCCGATAGAATCATTTGCAGTGCCAAAGGTAGGTTCGACCATATCCATATAGATATCGTCGGCCCTTACCTTCGTCCGAAGACAAATCATACCTCTTAACGGTCGTGGATCGATTCACAAGGTGGCCAGAAGCCTACCCATTGTCAGACATATCAGCGATCACCGTGGCAAAACTTTCGTAGAGCAATACGTATCCCGTTTTGGTTGCCCATTGAGAATCACCACAGATAGAGGTCGCCAGTTTACGTCAAGGTTGTTTACCGAAATGACTAAACTATTGGGCACACACCAGATACAAACAACAGCGTACCATCCGCAAGCTAACGGAATGGTTGAACGTTTTCACCGACAGTTGAAGGACGCGTTAAAAGCTTGTGGGGACACTATCAGGTGGACACAACGGTTGCCATTAATCCTACTCGGTATTAGGATAGCATATAAAGAGGAAATCAAAGGTTCTCCCGCAGAGATGGTATATGGCCAAAGTCTGAGACTGCCAGCCGAAGTATTTGTACCATCTAAACCCAATTCCACTGACGATTTCCCCGATTTTGTGTGGACCTAAAAAAGCGTTTAAGTGCGTAGAACCAATACCACCAAAACACCAAAGTTCATCGTCCTGCTATTTGCCCAACGCCTAAATAATTGCAAAAATGTTTTCATTCGGGTTGACAAGGTGAAAACAGGGCTCCAAGCGCCTTACGAAGGACCTTATCCAATCATAAGAAGGTGCAGAAAATTTTTGTTATAAAAAGAAACGACAAAAATGGAGTCGATTTCTGTCGATCGACTCAAACCAGCTTTTGATTCCGCACCCGAGACAAAGATCATTCCTCTGGAGCCTTCCACCACAGCCAAACCAAACAAACATGTTCGTTTTCGATGACGTATCAGTGCACAAAGCATGCATACGGCATCCCAAACGGATCGCGACTCCGTCACTGGCGGGGGTTCTGTGGTGATCAGCGCCACCTACATGTGAAACACCATGCGTCAGAGCTTTAGAGCTTTAGCTTTAGGTTAAGAGCTTTAGATTAGCGCAGGCGTAAGTAGTACAGGTGTAGGTATAATATGAGTGTCAAGGAATGAGAGCCTAGACAAGCGAGTTAGGCTAGTTAAGAAAAGTCAGGAGAAAGGATCGCTCTCTTTGTGCTAGACCGCCAGGCTGAACGGACGCGAGTTAATAAAATAATAGTAATTTCCTCCGTATCGACACTGGAATATTACACCATCTTGCACTTTTGAATGGCCTTGAAATTTGATGTTGAATTTTGTTGCCATCTATTATCGTTGTTACGGCCATGTTTCATCCAAATGAAGTCATCTTGCACTATTTGAATGGCCTTGAAATTTGATGTTGAGTTTTGTTGCCATCTATTATCGTTGTTACGGCCATGTTTCATTCAAATGAAGCCATCTTTCACTATTTCAATGGCCTTGAAATTTGATGTTGAGTTTTGTTGTCATCTATTATCGTTGTTACGGCCATGTTTCATCCAAATGAAGCCATCTTGCACTATTTCAATGGCCTTGAAATTTGATGTTGAGTTTGTTGCCATCTATTATCGTTGTTACGGCCATGTTTCATCCAAATGAAGCCATCTTGCACTATTTTAATGGCCTTGAAATTAGATGTTGAGATCCGTTGTCATTTATTCATTTATCTCTTTGGCTTTATCGATATTTATACGCTTTCTTTTATCCTCGTTTGATTCGTGTGTACCAATTATCACACCAAAGAACGGCCCTGCTTGGTCTGACCGCCACCTTAAAAAACTTAAAGAGCTAAAGGCTGCATTAATAAAATATACGAAGTACCGATCACCTGTTAATAAAAGCATATTAAACGAAACAACTCGCTTATACCGTAGTTACAATAAAATACGCTACGGTGGCTACTTGTCTCGGTTGGAGAAGAATTTCATCAAAAGGCCCAAAGCTCTCTGGAGTTTTCGTAAGAAACACAATAGTACAAATGTGACACCTAAATCGATTTACCACAATGACCGAGCTGGTTCAACTGCTTCAGATATTTGTGATATAATTGCGTGTAGATTCGAGGAGGCATACACAATCTCAACTACTGACGACAATATTATCACCAACGCTTTGATTAATACTCCTAATGATGTCATCGACCTTAATTTAACTAATATATCGCAAGAATCTGTTCTAAATGTGCTCAAAGCAGTCAAACCCAAAGCTAGTCCTGGCCCAGATGGTATTCCTACCATCATTCTCAGCCGATGCTGTGAGTCCATTGCGCCGATCTTCACCAAAATTTTTAATTTTCGCTGCAACAAGGAGAATTCCCTCTATTTGGAAGAGTTCATGGATTGTCCCCATATTTAAAAGGTGACAAGGAACATGCAGCCAACTATAGAGGCATAACATCACTCAGTGCTGGAGCCAAAGTTTTTGAAAGTGATCCAAACAAGTTTACTCACGGCTTCATATCACTATATTAGCCCTCAACAACACGGTTTCGTTCCAAAGCGGTCGACGATTACTAACCTTGTTGACTTTACATCACAATGTCTCCGTAACATGGATAGCAGGATGCAAACAGATGCAGTTTATATGGATTTAAAGGCCGCTTTTGATAGCATCGATCACAACATCCTTTTAGCCAAGATGAATAAGTTGGGACTTGGGCGAAATTTCATATGCTGGTTAGAATCGTACCTTGTCAATCGATCGTATGCTGTATCTTTCTCACGGTGCCATTCAAGGTCTTTCATTGCATCATCTGGTGTGCCACAAGGTAGCAACCTGGGTCCACTACTGTTCGTACTGTTCATCAACGACCTATCGTATGTAGTACCAGCAGTGAATCATTTAATGTATGCAGATGACATTAAAATCTACATGACGATAAAAAATGACACAGACCACTCCGAGCTACAACAATACCTTCTCGATTTTCACCAATGGTGCAATCGAAACCGCCTGAGCCTCTGCATTGAAAAATGCCGAGTCATTTCATTCACACGAGCACGAGAAATTAAGAACACCAGCTACACAGTAAACGGTTTACCAATAGAACGCACTAATGCTATGAAGGATCTCGAGTCATACTGGATTCAAAGCTGTCATTTGACCAGCAAACAGAGGAGGTGATTAGCCGAGGTAATCAATTGCTTGGCATGTTGTTTCGGATAACAAGAGATTTCAAAGACCCAGTCTGCATCAAAGCGTTATACTGTGGTATTATCCGCCCGGTACTCGAATACGCCTGTGTCGTCTGGAAGCCCTCAACCCAAAGACTTTCTGAGAGAATGGAATCGATACAGCGTCGCATATCCCGATACGCAACACGCTTGTTACCTTGACCACCTGGCAGTCAGTTACCACCTTATGAAACGCGACTTCTACTCCTCGGATGTCCTTGAAGTTTGATGTTGAGTTTTGTTGCCATCTATTAACGTGACTATCGCCATGTTTCATCCAAATGAAGCCATCTTGCACTATTTGAATGGCCTTGAAATTTGATGTTGAGTTTTGTTGCCATCTATTATCGTTGTTACGGCCATGTTTCATCCAAATGAAGCCATCTTTCACTATTTGAATGGCCTTGAAATTTGATGTTGAGTTTTGTTGCCATCTATTATCGTTGTTACGGCCATGTTTCATCCAAATGAAGCCATCTTGCACTATTTCAATGGCCTTGAAATTTGATGTTGAGTTTTGTTGCCATCTATTATCGTTGTTACGGCCATGTTTCATCCAAATGAAGCCATCTTGCACTATTTCAATGGCCTTGAAATTTGATGTTGAATTTTGTTGCCATCTATTATCGTTGTTACGGCCATGTTTCATCCAAATGAAGCCATCTTGCACTATTTCAATGGCCTTGAAATTTGATGTTGAGTTTTGTTGCCATCTATTATCGTTGTAACGGCCATGTTTCATCCAAATGAAGCCATCTTTCACTATTTCAATGGCGTTAAAATTTGATGTTGAGTTTGTTGCCATCTATTATCGTTGTTACGGCCATGTTTCATCCAAATGAAGCCATCTTGCACTATTTCAATAGCCTTGAAATTTGATGTTGAGTTTTTTGCCATCTATTATCGTTGTTACGGCCATGTTTCATCCAAATGAAGCCATCTTGCACTATTTGAATGGCCTTGAAATTTGATGTTGAGTGTTGTTGCCATCTATTATCAATGTTATGGCCATGTTTCATCCAAATGAAGCCATCTTGCACTATTTGAATGGCCTTGAAATTTGATGTTGCGTTTTGTTGCCATCCAATATCGTTGTTACGGCCATGTTTCATCCAAATGAAGACATCTTGCACTATTTGAATGGCCTTGAAATTTGATGTTGAATTTTGTTGCCATCTATTATCGTTGTTACGGCCATTTTTCATCCAAATGAGCCATCTTGCACTATTCAATGTCCTTGAATCTAGATGTTTAGTTTTGTTGCCATCTATTATCGTTGTTACGGCCATGTTTCATCCAAATGAAGCCATCTTGCACTATTTGAATGGCCTTGAAATTTGATGTTGAGTTTTGTTGCCATCTATTATCGTTGTTACGGCCATGTTTCATCCAAATGAAGCCATCTTGCACTATTTGAATGGCCTTGAAATTCGATGTTGAGTTTTGTTGCCATCTAATATCGTGATTATGGCCATGTTTCATCCAAATGAAGCCATCTTGCACTATTTCAATGGCCTTGAAATTTGATGTTGAATTTTGTTGCCATCTATTATCGTTGTAACGGCCATGTTTCATCCAAATGAAGCCATCTTGCACTATTTGAATGGCCTTGAAATTTGATGTTGAGTTTTGTTGCCATCTATTATCGTTGTTACGGCCATGTTTCATCCAAATGAAGCCATTTTACACTATTTCAATGGCCTTGAAATTTGATGTTGAGTTTTGTTGCCATCTATTATCGTTGTTACGGCCATGTTTCATCCAAATGAAGCCATCTTGCACTATTTGAATGGCCTTGAAATTTGATGTTGAGTTTTGTTGCCATCTATTATCGTTGGTACGGCCATGTTTCATCCAAATGAAGCCATTTTACACTATTTCAATGGCCTTGAAATTTGATGTTGAGTTTTGTTGCCATCTATTATCGTTGTTACGGCCATGTTTCATCCAAATGAAGCCATCTTGCACTATTTGAATGGCCTTGAAATTTGATGTTGAGTTTTGTTGCCATCTATTATCGTTGTTACGGCCATGTTTCATCCAAATGAAGCCATCTTGCACTATTTGAATGGCCTTGAAATTAGATGTTGAGTTTTGTTGCCATCTATTATCGTTGTTACGGCCATGTTTCATCCAAATGAAGCCATCTTGCACTATTTCAATGGCCTTGAAATTTGATGTTGAGTTTTGTTGCCATCTAATATCGTGATTATGGCCATGTTTCATCCAAATGAAGCCATCTTGCACTATTTCAATGGCCTTGAAATTTGATGATGAATTTTGTTGCCATCTATTATCGTTGTTACGGCCATGTTTCATCCAAATAAAGCCATCTTGCACTATTTAAATGGCCTTGAAATTCGATGTTGAGTTTTGTTGCCATCTAATATCGTGATTATGGCCATGTTTCATCCAAATGAAGCCATCTTGCACTATTTCAATGGCCTTGAAATTTGATGTTGAATTTTGTTGCCATCTATTATCGTTGTTACGGCCATGTTTCATCCAAATGAAGCCATCTTGCACTATTTCAATGGCCTTGAAATTTGATGTTGAGTTTTGTTGCCATCTATTATCGTTGTTACGGCCATGTTTCATCCAAATGAAGCCATCTTGCACTATTTCAATGGCCTTGAAATTTGATGTTGAGTTTTGTTGCCATCTATTATCGTTGTTACGGCCATGTTTCATCCAAATGAAGCCATCTTGCACTATTTGAATGGCCTTGAAATTCGATGTTGAGTTTTGTTGCCATCTATTATCGTGATTATGGCCATGTTTCATCCAAATGAAGCCATCTTGCACTATTTCAATGGCCTTGAAATTTGATTTTGAATTTTGTTGCCATCTATTATCGTTGTTAACGGCCATGTTTCATCCAAATGAAGCCATCTTGCACTATTTGAATGGCCTTGAAATTTGATGTTGAGTTTTGTTGCCATCTATTATCGTTGTTACGGCCATGTTTCATCCAAATGAAGCCGTTTTGCACTATTTCAATGGTCTTGAAATTTGATGTTGAGTTTTGTTGCCATCTATTATCGTTGTTACGGCCATGTTTCATCCAAATGAAGCCATCTTGCACTATTTGAATGGCCTTGAAATTGGATGTTGAGTTTTGTTGCCATCTATTATCGTTGTTACGGCCATGTTTCATCCAAATGAAGCCATCTTGCACTATTTCAATGGCCTTGAAATTTGATGTTGAGTTTTGTTGCCATCTATTATCGTTGTTACGGCCATGTTTCATCCAAATGAAGCCATCTTGCACTATTTGAATGGCCTTGAAATTTGATGTTGAGTTTTGTTGCCATCTATTATCGTTGTTACGGCCATGTTTCATCCAAATGAAGCCATCTTGCACTATTTGAATGGCCTTGAAATTAGATGTTGAGTTTTGTTGCCATCTATTATCGTTGTTACGGCCATGTTTCATCCAAATGAAGCCATCTTGCACTATTTCAATGGCCTTGAAATTCGATGTTGAGTTTTGTTGCCATCTAATATCGTGATTATGGCCATGTTTCATCCAAATGAAGCCATCTTGCACTATTTCAATGGCCTTGAAATTTGATGATGAATTTTGTTGCCATCTATTATCGTTGTTACGGCCATGTTTCATCCAAATAAAGCCATCTTGCACTATTTAAATGGCCTTGAAATTCGATGTTGAGTTTTGTTGCCATCTAATATCGTGATTATGGCCATGTTTCATCCAAATGAAGCCATCTTGCACTATTTCAATGGCCTTGAAATTTGATGTTGAATTTTGTTGCCATCTATTATCGTTGTTACGGCCATGTTTCATCCAAATGAAGCCATCTTGCACTATTTCAATGGCCTTGAAATTTGATGTTGAGTTTTGTTGCCATCTATTATCGTTGTTACGGCCATGTTTCATCCAAATGAAGCCATCTTGCACTATTTCAATGGCCTTGAAATTTGATGTTGAGTTTTGTTGCCATCTATTATCGTTGTTACGGCCATGTTTCATCCAAATGAAGCCATCTTGCACTATTTGAATGGCCTTGAAATTTGATGTTGAGTTTTGTTGCCATCTATTATCGTTGTTACGGCCATGTTTCATCCAAATGAAGCCATCTTGCACTATTTCAATGGCCTTGAAATTTGATGTTGAGTTTTGTTGCCATCTAATATCGTGATTATGGCCATGTTTCATCCAAATGAAGCCATCTTGCACTATTTGAATGGCCTTGAAATTTGATGTTGAATTTTGTTGCCATCTATTATCGTTGTTACGGCCATGTTTCATCCAAATGAAGCCATCTTGCACTATTTCAATGGCCTTGAAATTTGATGTTGAGTTTTGTTGCCATCTATTATCGTTGTTACGGCCATGTTTCATCCAAATGAAGCCATCTTGCACTATTTCAATGGCCTTGAAATTTGATGTTGAATTTTGTTGCCATCTATTATCGTTGTTACGGTCATGTTTCATCCAAATGAAGCCATTTTACACAATTTCAATGGGCTTGAAATTTGATGTTGAGTTTTGTTGCCATCTATTATTGTTGTTACGGCCATGTTTCATCCAAATGAAGCCATCTTGCACTATTTCAAAGGCCTTGAAATTTGATGTTGAATTTTGTTGCCATCTATTTTCGTTGTTACGGCCATGTTTCATCCAAATGAAGCCATCTTGCACTATTTCAATGGCCTTGAAATTGGATCTTGAGTTTTGTTGCCATCTATTATCGTTGTTACGGCCATGTTTCATCCAAATGAAGCCATCTTGCACTATTTCAATGGCCTTGAAATTTGATGTTGAGTTTTGTTGCCATCTGATATCGTGATTATGGCCATGTTTCATCCAAATGAAGCCATCTTGCACTATTTCAATGGCCTTGAAATTTGATGTTGAGTTTTGTTGCCATCTATTATCGTTGTTACGGCCATGTTTCATCCAAATGAAGCCATCTTGCACTATTTCAATGGCCTTGAAATTTGATGTTGAATTTTGTTGCCATCTATTATCGTTGTTACGGCCATGTTTCATCCAAATGAAGCCATCTTGCACTATTTCAATGGCCTTGAAATTTGATGTTGAATTTTGTTGCCATCTATTATCGTTGTTACGGCCATGTTTCATCCAAATGAAGCCATCTTGCACTATTTCAATGGCCTTGAAATTTGATGTTGAGTTTTGTTGCCATCTATTATCGTTGTTACGGCCATGTTTCATCCAAATGAAGCCATCTTGCACTATTTCAATGGCCTTGAAATTTGATGTTGAGTTTTGTTGCCATCTATTATCGTTGTTACGGCCATGTTTCATCCAAATGAAGCCATCTTGCACTATTTCAATGGCCTTGAAATTCGATGTTGAGTTTTGTTGCCATCTAATATCGTCATTATGGCCATGTTTCATCCAAATGAAGCCATCTTGCACTAATTCAATGGCCTTGAAATTTGATGTTGAGTTTTGTTGCCATCTATTATCGTTGTTACGGCCATGTTTCATCCAAATGAAGCCATCTTGCACTATTTGAATGGACTTGAAATTTGATGTTGAGTTTTGTTGCCATCTATTATCGTTGTTACGGCCATGTTTCATCCAAATGAAGCCATCTTGCACTATTTCAATGGACTTGAAATTTGATGTTGAGTTTGTTGCCATCTATTATCGTTGTTACGGCCATGTTTCATTCAAATGAAGCCATCTTGCACTATTTGAATGGCCTAGAAATTTAATGTTGAATTTTGTTGCCATCTATTATCGTTGTTACGGCCATGTTTCATCCAAATGAAGCCATCTTGCACTAATTCATTGGCCTTGAAATTTGATGTTGAGTTTTGTTGTCATCTATTATCGTTGTTACGGCCATGTTTCATCCAAATGAAGCCATCTTGCACTATTTGAATGGACTTGAAATTTGATGTTGAGTTTTGTTGCCATCTATTATCGTTGTTACGGCCATGTTTCATCAAAATGAAGCCATCTTGCACTATTTGAATGGCCTTGAAATTTGATGTTGAGTTTTGTTGCCATCTATTATCGTTGTTACGGCCATGTTTCATCAAAATGAAGCCATCTTGCACTATTTGAATGGCCTTGAAATTTGATGTTGAGTTTTGTTGCCATCTATTATCGTTGTTACGGCCATGTTTCATCCAAATGAAGCCATCTTGCACTATTTCAATGGCCTTGAAATTTGATGTTGAGTTTTGTTGCCATCTATTATCGTTGTTACGGCCATGTTTCATCCAAATGAAGCCATCTTGCACTATTTCAATGGCCTTGAAATTTGATGTTGAGTTTTGTTGCCATCTATTATCGTTGTTACGGCCATGTTTCATCCAAATGAAGCCATCTTGCACTATTTGAATGGCCTTGAAATTTGATGTTGAGTTTTGTTGCCATCTATTATCGTTGTTACGGCCATGTTTCATCCAAATGAAGCCATCTTGCACTATTTCAATGGCCTTGAAATTTGATGTTGAGTTTTGTTGCCATCTATTATCGTTGTTACGGCCATGTTTCATTCAAATGAAGCCATCTTGCACTATTTGAATGGCCTTGAAATTTGATGTTGAGTTTTGTTGCCATCTATTATCGTTGTTACGGCCATGTTTCATCCAAATGAAGCCATCTTACACTATTTCAATGGCCTTGAAATTTGATGTTGAGTTTTGTTGCCATCTATTATCGTTGTTACGGCCATGTTTCATCCAAATGAAGCCATCTTTCACTATTTGATAGGCCTTGAAATTTGATGTTGAATTTTGTTGCCATCTATTATCGTTGTTACGGCCATGTTTCATCCAAATGAAGCCATCTTGCACTATTTCAATGGCCTTGAAATTTGATGTTGAGTTTTGTTGCCATCTATTATCGTTGTTACGGCCATGTTTCATCCAAATGAAGCCATCTTTCACTATTTGAATGGCCTTGAAATTTGATGTTGAGTTTTGTTGCCATCTATTATCGTTGTTACGGCCATGTTTCATCAAAATGAAGCCATCTTGCACTATTTCAATGGCCTTGAAATTTGATGTTGAGTTTTGTTGCCATCTATTATCGTGATTATGGCCATGTTTCATCAAATGAAGCCATCTTGCACTATTTCAATGGCCTTGAAATTTGATGTTGAATTTTGTTGCCATCTATTATCGTTGTTACGGCCATGTTTCATCCAAATGAAGCCATCTTGCACTATTTCAATGGCCTTGAAATTTGATGTTGAGTTTTGTTGCCATCTAATATCGTTGTTACGGCCATGTTTCATCCAAATGAAGCCATCTTGCACTATTTCAATGGCCTTGAAATTTGATGTTGAGTTTTGTTGCCATCTATTATCGTTGTTACGGCCATGTTTCATCCAAATGAAGCCATCTTGCACTATTTGAATGGCCTTGAAATTTGATGTTTAGTTTTGTTGCCATCTATTATCGTTGTTACGGCCATGTTTCATCCAAATGAAGCCATCTTGCACTATTTCAATGGCCTTGAAATTTGATGTTGAGTTTTGTTGCCATCTATTATCGTGATTATGGCCATGTTTCATCCAAATGAAGCCATCTTGCACTATTTCAATGGCCTTGAAATTTGATGTTGAGTTTTTTGCCATCTATTATCGTTGTTACGGCCATGTTTCATCCAAATGAAGCCATCTTGCACTATTTGAATGGCCTTGAAATTCGATGTTGAGTTTTGTTGCCATCTAATATCGTGATTATGGCCATGTTTCATCCAAATGAAGCCATCTTGCACTATTTCAATGGCCTTGAAATTTGATGTTGAATTTTGTTGCCATCTATTATCGTTGTTACGGCCATGTTTCATCCAAATGAAGCCATCTTGCACTATTTAAATGGCCTTGAAATTTGATGTTGAGTTTTGTTGCCATCTAATATCGTGATTATGGCCATGTTTCATCCAAATGAAGCCATCTTGCACTATTTCAATGGCCTTGAAATTTGATGTTGAATTTTGTTGCCATCTATTATCGTTGTTACGGCCATGTTTCATCCAAATGAAGCCATCTTACACTATTTCAATGGCCTTGAAATTTGATGTTGAGTTTTGTTGCCATCTATTATCGTTGTTACGGCCATGTTTCATCCAAATGAAGCCATCTTGCACTATTTCAATGGCCTTGAAATTTGATGTTGAGTTTGTTGCCATCTATTATCGTTGTTACGGCCATGTTTCATCCAAATGAAGCCATCTTGCACTATTTGAATGGCCTTGAAATTTGATGTTGAGTTTTGTTGCCATCTATTATCGTTGTTACGGCCATGTTTCATCCAAATGAAGCCATCTTGCACTATTTGAATGGCCTTGAAATTTGATGTTGAGTTTTGTTGCCATCTAATATCGTGATTATGGCCATGTTTCATCCAAATGAAGCCATCTTGCACTATTTGAATGGCCTTGAAATTTGATGTTGAATTTTGTTGCCATCTATTATCGTTGTTACGGCCATGTTTCATCCAAATGAAGCCATCTTGCACTATTTCAATGGCCTTGAAATTTGATGTTGAGTTTTGTTGCCATCTATTATCGTTGTTACGGCCATGTTTCATCCAAATGAAGCCATCTTGCACTATTTCAATGGCCTTGAAATTTGATGTTGAATTTTGTTGCCATCTATTATCGTTGTTACGGCCATGTTTCATCCAAATGAAGCCATCTTGCACTATTTCAATGGCCTTGAAATTTGATGTTGAGTTTTCTTGCCATCTATTATCGTTGTTACGGCCATGTTTCATCCAAATGAAGCCATCTTGCACTATTTCAATGGCCTTGAAATTCGATGTTGAATTTTGTTGCCATCTATTATCGTTGTTACGGCCATGTTTCATCCAAATGAAGCCATCTTGCACTATTTGAATGGCCTTGAAATTTGATGTTTAGTTTTGTTGCCATCTATTATCGTTGTTACGGCCATGTTTCATCCAAATGAAGCCATCTTGCACTATTTCAATGGCCTTGAAATTATATGTTGAGTTTTGTTGCCATCTATTATCGTTGTTACGGCCATGTTTCATCCAAATGAAGCCATCTTGCACTATTTCAATGGCCTTGAAATTTGATGTTGAGTTTTGTTGCCATCTGATATCGTGATTATGGCCATGTTTCATCCAAATGAAGCCATCTTGCACTATTTCAATGGCCTTGAAATTTGATGTTGAGTTTTGTTGCCATCTATTATCGTTGTTACGGCCATGTTTCATCCAAATGAAGCCATCTTGCACTATTTCAATGGCCTTGAAATTTGATGTTGAATTTTGTTGCCATCTATTATCGTTGTTACGGCCATGTTTCATCCAAATGAAGCCATCTTGCACTATTTGAATGGCCTTGAAATTTGATGTTGAATTTTGTTGCCATCTATTATCGTTGTTACGGCCATGTTTCATCCAAATGAAGCCATCTTGCACTATTTCAATGGCCTTGAAATTTGATGTTGAGTTTTGTTGCCATCTATTATCGTTGTTACGGCCATGTTTCATCCAAATAAAGCCATCTTGCACTATTTCAATGGCCTTGAAATTTGATGTTGAGTTTTGTTGCCATCTATTATCGTTGTTACGGCCATGTTTCATCCAAATGAAGCCATCTTGCACTATTTCAATGGCCTTGAAATTCGATGTTGAGTTTTGTTGCCATCTAATATCGTGATTATGGCCATGTTTCATCCAAATGAAGCCATCTTGCACTATTTCAATGGCCTTGAAATTTGATGTTGAGTTTGTTGCCATCTATTTTCGTTGTTACGGCCATGTTTCATTCAAATGAAGCCATCTTGCACTATTTGAATGGCCTTGAAATTTAATGTTGAGTTTTGTTGCCATCTATTATCGTTGTTACGGCCATGTTTCATCCAAATGAAGCCATCTTGCACTATTTCAATGGCCTTGAAATTTGATGTTGAGTTTTGTTGCCATCTATTATCGTTGTTACGGCCATGTTTCATCCAAATGAAGCCATCTTGCACTAATTCAATGGCCTTGAAATTATGATGTTGAGTTTTGTTGCCACCTATTATCGTTGTTACGGCCATGTTTCATCCAAATGAAGCCATCTTGCACTATTTGAATGGCCTTGAAATTTGATGTTGAATTTTGTTGCCATCTATTATCGTTGTTACGGCCATGTTTCATCAAAATGAAGCCATCTTGCACTATTTAAATGGCCTTAAAATTTGATGTTGAGTTTTGTTGTCATCTATTATCGTTGTTACGGCCATGTTTCATAAAAAATGATTTCTTTCACTTTTGAATGGCCTTGAAATTTGATGTTGAGTTTTGTTGCCATCTATTATCGTTGTTACGGCCATGTTTCATCCAAATGAAGCCATCTTGCACTATTTGAATGGACTTGAAATTTGATGTTGAATTTTGTTGCCATCTATTATCGTTGTTACGGCCATGTTTCATTAAAATGCTTTCTTTCACTATTTCAATGGCCTTGAAATTTGATGTTGAGTTTTGTTGCCATCTATTATCGTTGTTACGGCCATGTTTCATCAAAATGAAGCCATCTTGCACTATTTAAATAGCCTTAAAATTTGATGTTGAGTTTTGTTGCCATCTATTATCGTTGTTACGGCCATGTTTCATAAAAATGATTTCTTTCACTTTTGAATGGCCTTGAAATTATATGTTGAGTTTTGTTGTCATCTATTATCGTTGTTACGGCCATGTTTCATCCAAATGAAGCCATCTTGCACTATTTGAATGGACTTGAAATTTGATGTTGAATTTTGTTGCCATCTATTATCGTTGTTACGGCCATGTTTCATAAAAATGCTTTCTTTCACTATTTCAATGGCCTTGAAATTTGATGTTGAGTTTTGTTGCCATCTATTATCGTTGTTACGGCCATGTTTCATCCAAATGAAGCCATCTTGCACTATTTGAATGGACTTGAAATTTGATGTTGAATTTTGTTGCCATCTATTATCGTTGTTACGGCCATGTTTCATAAAATGAAGCCATCTTTCACTATTTCAATGGCCTTGAAATTTGATGTTGAGTTTTGTTGCCATCTATTATCGTTGTTACGGCCATGTTTCATCCAAATGAAGCCATCTTGCACTATTTGAATGGACTTGAAATTTGATGTTGAATTTTGTTGCCATCTATTATCGTTGTTACGGCCATGTTTCATAAAATAAAGCCATCTTGCACTATTTCAATGGCCTTGAAATTTGATGTTGAGTTTTGTTGCCATCTATTATCGTTGTTACGGCCATGTTTCATCAAATGAAGCCATCTTGCACTATTTAAATAGCCTTAAAATTTGATGTTGAGTTTTGTTGTCATCTATTATCGTTGTTACGGCCATGTTTCATAAAAAATGATTTCTTTCACTTTTTGAATGGCCTTGAAATTATATGTTGAGTTTTGTTGTCATCTATTATCGTTGTTACGGCCATGTTTCATCCAAATGAAGCCATCTTGCACTATTTGAATGGACTTGAAATTTGATGTTGAATTTTGTTGCCATCTATTATCGTTGTTACGGCCATGTTTCATAAAAATGCTTTCTTTCACTATTTCAATGGCTTTGAATTTTGATGTTGAGTTTTGGTGCCATCTATTATCGTTGTTACGGCCATGTTTCATCCAAATGAAGCCATCTTGCACTATTTCAATGGCCTTGAAATTTGATGTTGAGTTTTGTTGTCATCTATTATCGTTGTTACGGCCATGTTTCATAAAATGGCATCTTGCACTATTTCAATGGCCTTGAAATTTGATGTTTAGTTTTGTTGCCATCTATTATCGTTGTTACGGCCATGTTTCATCCAAATGAAGCCATCTTGCACTATTTCAATGGCCTTGAAATTTGATGTTGAGTTTTGTTGCCATCTATTTTCGTTGTTACGGCCATGTTTCATCCAAATGAAGCCATCTTGCACTATTTTAATGGCCTTGAAATTTGATGTTGAATTTTGTTGTCATCTATTATCGTTGTTACGGCCATGTTTCATGAAAAAAATGCTTTCTTTCACTATTTGAATGGCCTTGAAATTTGATGTTGAGTTTTGTTGCAATCTATTATCGTTGTTACGGCCATGTTTCATCCAAATGAAGCCATCTTGCACTATTTCAATGGCCTTGAAATTTGATGTTGAGTTTTGTTGTCATCTATTATCGTTGTTACGGCCATGTTTCATAAAATGCTTTCTTTCACTATTTCAATGGCCTTGAAATTTGATGTTGAGTTTTGTTGCCATCTATTATCGTTGTTACGGCCATGTTTCATCCAAATGAAGCCATCTTGCACTATTTGAATGGACTTGAAATTTGATGTTGAATTTTGTTGCCATCTATTATCGTTGTTACGGCCATGTTTCATCCAAATGAAGCCATCTTGCACTATTTGAATGGACTTGAAATTTGATGTTGAGTTTTTGCCATCTATTTTCGTTGTTACGGCCATGTTTCATCCAAATGAAGCCATCTTGCACTATTTGAATGGACTTGAAATTTGATGTTGAATTTTGTTGCCATCTATTATCGTTGTTACGGCCATGTTTCATCCAAATGAAGCCATCTTGCACTATTTCAATGGCTTTAAAATTTGATGTTGAGTTTTTTTGTCATCTATTATCGTTGTTACGGCCATGTTTCATCAAAAATGCTTTCTTTCACTATTTCAATGGCCTTGAAATTTGATGTTGAGTTTTGTTGCCATCTATTATCGTTGTTACGGCCATGTTTCATCCAAATGAAGCCATCTTGCACTATTTGAATGGACTTGAAATTTGATGTTGAGTTTTGTTGCCATCTATTTTCGTTGTTACGGCCATGTTTCATCCAAATGAAGCCATCTTGCACTATTTCAATGGTCTTGAAGTTTGATGTTGAGTTTTGTTGCCATCTATTATCGTTGTTACGGCCATGTTTCATCCAAATGAAGCCATCTTGCACTATTTGAATGGTCTTGAAGTTTGATGTTGAGTTTTGTTGCCATCTATTATCGTTGTTACGGCCATGTTTCATCCAAATGAAGCCATCTTGCACTATTTGAATGGACTTGAAATTTGATGTTGAGTTTTGTTGCCATCTATTATCGTTGTTACGGCCATGTTTCATCCAAATGAAGCCATCTTGCACTATTTGAATGGCCTTGAAATTTGATGTTGAGTTTTGTTGCCATCTATTATCGTTGTTACGGCCATGTTTCATCCAAATGAAGCCATCTTGCACTATTTCAATGGTCTTGAAGTTTGATGTTGAGTTTTGTTGCCATCTATTATCGTTGTTACGGCCATGTTTCATCCAAATGAAGCCATCTTGCACTATTTCAATGGCCTTGAAATTTGATGTTGAGTTTTGTTGCCATCTATTTTCGTTGTAACGGCCATGTTTCATCCAAATGAAGCCATCTTGCACTATTTCAATGGCCTTGAAATTTGATGTTGAGTTTGTTGCCATCTATTATCGTTGTTACGGCCATGTTTCATCCAAATGGAGCCATCTTGCACTATTTCAATGGCGGTTAAAATTTGATGTTGAATTTTGTTACCATCTATTATCGTTGTTACGGCCATGTTTCATCCAAATGAAGCCATCTTGCACTATTTCAATGGCCTTGAAATTTGATGTTGAGTTTTGTTGCCATCTATTATCGTTGTTACGGCCATGTTTCATCCAAATGAAGCCATCTTGCACTATTTGAATGGACTTGAAATTTGATGTTGAATTTTGTTGCCATCTATTATCGTTGTTACGGCCATGTTTCATCAAATGAAGCCATCTTGCACTATTTGAATGGCCTTGAAATTTGATGTTGAGTTTTGTTGCCATCTATTATCGTTGTTACGGCCATGTTTCATCCAAATGAAGCCATCTTGCACTATTTCAATGGTCTTGAAGTTTGATGTTGAGTTTTGTTGCCATCTATTATCGTTGTTACGGCCATGTTTCATCCAAATGAAGCCATCTTGCACTATTTGAATGGTCTTGAAGTTTGATGTTGAGTTTTGTTGCCATCTATTATCGTTGTTACGGCCATGTTTCATCCAAATGAAGCCATCTTGCACTATTTGAATGGCCTTGAAATTTGATGTTGAGTTTTGTTGCCATCTATTATCGTTGTTACGGCCATGTTTCATCCAAATGAAGCCATCTTGCACTATTTGCATGGCCTTGAAATTTGATGTTGAGTTTTGTTGCCATCTATTATCGTTGTAACGGTCATGTTTCATCCAAATGAAGCCATCTTGCACTATTTCAATGGTCTTGAAGTTTGATGTTGAGTTTTGTTGCCATCTATTATCGTTGTTACGGCCATGTTTCATCCAAATGAAGCCATCTTGCACTATTTCAATGGCCTTGAAATTTTATGTTAAGTTTTGTTGCCATCTATTTTCGTTGTTACGGCCATGTTTCATCCAAATGAAGCCATCTTGCACTATTTCAATGGCCTTGAAATTTGATGTTGAGTTTTGTTGCCATCTATTATCGTTGTTACGGCCATGTTTCATCCCAATGGAGCCATCTTGCACTATTTCAATGGCGGTTAAAATTTGATGTTGAATTTTGTTGCCATCTATTATCGTTGTTACGGCCATGTTTCATCCAAATGAAGCCATCTTGCACTATTTCAATGGCCTTGAAATTTGATGTTGAGTTTTGTTGCCATCTATTATCGTTGTAACGGCCATGTTTCATCCAAATGAAGCCATCTTGCACTATTTCAATGGTCTTGAAGTTTGATGTTGAGTTTTGTTGCCATCTATTATCGTTGTTACGGCCATGTTTCATCCAAATGAAGCCATCTTGCACTATTTGAATGGCCTTGAAATTTGATGTTGAGTTTTGTTGCCATCTATTATCGTTGTTACGGCCATGTTTCATCCAAATGAAGCCATCTTGCACTATTTCAATGGCCTTGAAATTTGATGTTGAGTTTGTTGCCATCTATTATCGTTGTTACGGCCATGTTTCATCCAAATGAAGCCATCTTGCACTATTTCAATGGCCTTGAAATTTGATGTTGAGTTTTGTTGCCATCTATTATCGTTGTTACGGCCATGTTTCATCCAAATGAAGCCATTTTGCACTAATTCATTGGCCTTGAAATTATATGTTGAGTTTTGTTGTCATCTATTATCGTTGTTACGGCCATGTTTCATCCAAATGAAGCCATCTTGCACTATTTGAATGGACTTGAAATTTGATGTTGAATTTTGTTGCCATCTATTATCGTTGTTACGGCCATGTTTCATCCAAATGAAGCCATCTTGCACTATTTAAATAGCCTTAAAATTTGATGTTGAGTTTTGTTGCCATCTATTATCGTTGTTACGGCCATGTTTCATCCAAATGAAGCCATCTTGCACTATTTCAATGGCCTTGAAATTTGATGTTGAGTTTTGTTGCCATCTATTATCGTTGTTACGGCCATGTTTCATCCAAATGAAGCCATCTTGCACTATTTCAATGGCCTTGAAATTCGATGTTGAGTTTGTTTGTCATCTATTATCGTTGTGACGGCCATGTTTCATCCAAATGAAGCCATCTTGCACTATTTGAATGGCCTTGAAGTTTGATGTTGAGTTTTGTTGCCATCTATTATCGTTGTTACGGCCATGTTTCATAAAAATGCTTTCTTTCACTATTTCAATGGCCTTGAAATTTGATGTTGAGTTTTGTTGCCATCTATTATCGTTGTTACGGCCATGTTTCATCAAAATGAAGCCATCTTGCACTATTTAAATAGCCTTAAAATTTGATGTTGAGTTTTGTTGTCATCTATTATCGTTGTTACGGCCATGTTTCATAAAAATGATTTCTTTCACTTTTGAATGGCCTTGAAATTATATGTTGAGTTTTGTTGCCATCTATTATCGTTGTTACGGCCATGTTTCATCCAAATGGAGCCATCTTGCACTATTTCAATGGCCTTGAAATTTGATGTTGAGTTTTGTTGCCATCTATTATCGTTGTTACGGCCATGTTTCATCCAAATGAAGCCATCTTTCACTATTTCAATGGCGTTAAAATTTGATGTTGAGTTTTGTTGTCATCTATTATCGTTGTTACGGCTATGTTTCATAAAAAATGCTTTCTTTCACTATTTGAATGGCCTTGAAATTTGATGTTGAGTTTTGTTGCCATCTATTATCGTTGTTACGGCCATGTTTCATCCAAATGAAGCCATCTTGCACTATTTCAATGGTCTTGAAGTTTGATGTTGAGTTTTGTTGCCATCTATTATCGTTGTTACGGCCATGTTTCATCAAAATGAAGCCATCTTGCACTATTTGAATGGTCTTGAAGTTTGATGTTGAGTTTTGTTGCCATCTATTATCGTTGTTACGGCCATGTTTCATCCAAATGAAGCCATCTTGCACTATTTCAATGGACTTGAAGTTTGATGTTGAGTTTTGTTGCCATCTATTATCGTTGTTACGGCCATGTTTCATCCAAATGAAGCCATCTTGCACTATTTGAATGTCCTTGAAATTTGATGTTGAGTTTTGTTGTCATCTATTATCGTTGTTACGGCCATGTTTCATCCAAATGAAGCCATCTTGCACTATTTGAATGGACTTGAAATTTGATGTTGAGTATTGTTGCCATCTATTATCGTTGTTACGGCCATGTTTCATCAAAATGAAGCCATCTTGCACTATTTAAATAGCCTTAAAATTTGATGTTGAGTTTTGTTGCCATCTATTATCGTTGTTACGGCCATGTTTCATAAAAAATGATTTCTTTCACTTTTTGAATGGCCTTGAAATTATATGTTGAGTTTTGTTGTCATCTATTATCGTTGTTACGGCCATGTTTCATCCAAATGAAGCCATCTTGCACTATTTGAATGGACTTGAAATTTGATGTTGAATTTTGTTGCCATCTATTATCGTTGTTACGGCCATGTTTCATCCAAATGAAGCCATCTTGCACTATTTCAATGGCCTTAAAATTTGATGTTGAGTTTTGTTGTCATCTATTATCGTTGTTACGGCCATGTTTCATAAAAAAATGCTTTCTTTCACTATTTCAATGGCCTTGAAATTTGATGTTGAGTTTTGTTGCCATCTATTATCGTTGTTACGGCCATGTTTCATCCAAATGAAGCCATCTTGCACTATTTGAATGGTCTTGAAGTTTGATGTTGAGTTTTGTTGCCATCTATTATCGTTGTTACGGCCATGTTTCATCCAAATGAAGCCATCTTGCACTATTTGAATGAACTTAAAATCTGATGTTGAGTTTTGTTGCCATCTATTATCGTTGTTACGGCCATGTTTCATCCAAATGAAGCCATCTTGCACTATTTGAATGGCCTTGAAATTTGATGTTGAGTTTTGTTGCCATCTATTATCGTTGTTACGGCCATGTTTCATCCAAATGAAGCCATCTTGCACTATTTCAATGGCCTTGAAATTTGATGTTGAGTTTTGTTGCCATCTATTATCGTTGTTACGGCCATGTTTCATCCCAATGGAGCCATCTTGCACTATTTCAATGGCGGTAAAATTTGATGTTGAATTTTGTTACCATCTATTATCGTTGTTACGGCCATGTTTCATCCAAATGAAGCCATCTTGCACTATTTCAATGGCCTTGAAATTTGATGTTGAGTTTTGTTGCCATCTATTATCGTTGTTACGGCCATGTTTCATCCAAATGAAGCCATCTTGCACTATTTGAATGGACTTGAAATTTGATGTTGAATTTTGTTGCCATCTATTATCGTTGTTACGGCCATGTTTCATTAAAATGAAGCCATCTTGCACTATTTGAATGGCCTTGAAATTTGATGTTGAGTTTTGTTGCCATCTATTATCGTTGTTACGGCCATGTTTCATCCAAATGAAGCCATCTTGCACTATTTCAATGGTCTTGAAATTAGATGTTGAGTTTTGTTGCCATCTATTATCGTTGTTACGGCCATGTTTCATCCAAATGAAGCCATCTTGCACTATTTGAATGGTCTTGAAGTTTGATGTTGAGTTTTGTTGCCGTCTATTATCGTTGTTACGGCCATGTTTCATCCAAATGAAGCCATCTTGCACTATTTCAATGGCCTTGAAATTTGATGTTGAGTTTTGTTGCCATCTATTATCGTTGTTACGGCCATGTTTCATCCAAATGAAGCC
This sequence comes from Anopheles arabiensis, assembly GCF_016920715.1. Taxonomy (NCBI): domain Eukaryota; kingdom Metazoa; phylum Arthropoda; class Insecta; order Diptera; family Culicidae; genus Anopheles; species Anopheles arabiensis. Next base: position 126,227 of record NW_024412157.1, read on the forward strand.
ATCTTGCACTATTTGAATGGCCTTGAAATTTGATGTTGAGTTTTGTTGCCATCCATTATCGATGTAACGGCCATGTTTCATCCAAATGAATACATCTTGCACTATTTCAATGGTCTTGAAATTAGATGTTGAGTTTTGTTGCCATCTATTATCGTTGTTACGGCCATGTTTCATCCAAATGAAGCCATCTTGCACTATTTCAATGGCCTTGAAATTTGATGTTGAGTTTTGTTGCCATCTATTATCGTTGTTACGGCCATGTTTCATCCAAATGAAGCCACCTTGCACTATTTCAATGGCCTTGAAATTTGATGTTGAATTTTGTTGCCATCTATTATCGTTGTTACGGCCATGTTTCATCCCAATGGAGCCATCTTGCACTATTTCAATGGCGGTAAAATTTGATGTTGAATTTTGTTGCCATCTATTATCGTTGTTACGGCCATGTTTCATCCAAATGAAGCCATCTTGCACTATTTCAATGGCCTTGAAATTTGATGTTGAGTTTTGTTGCCATCTATTATCGTTGTAACGGCCATGTTTCATCCAAATGAAGCCATCTTGCACTATTTCAATGGCCTTGAAGTTTGATGTTGAGTTTTGTTGCCATCTATTATCGTTGTTACGGCCATGTTTCATCCAAATGAAGCCATCTTGCACTATTTCAATGGCCTTGAAATTTTATGTTGAGTTTTGTTGCCATCTATTTTCGTTGTTACGGCCATGTTTCATCCAAATGAAGCCATCTTGCACTATTTCAATGGCCTTGAAATTTGATGTTGAGTTTTGTTGCCATCTATTATCGTTGTTACGGCCATGTTTCATCCAAATGAAGCCATCTTGCACTATTTGAATGGACTTAAAATTTGATGTTGAGTTTTTTTGTCATCTATTATCGTTGTAACGGCCATGTTTCATCCAAATGAAGCCATCTTGCACTATTTCAATGGCCTTGAAATTTGATGTTGAATTTTGTTGCCATCTATTATCGTTGTTACGGCCATGTTTCATCCAAATGAAGCCATCTTGCACTATTTGAATGGACTTGAAATTTGATGTTGAGTTTTGTTGTCGTCTATTATCGTTGTTACGGCCATGTTTCATCCAAATGAAGCCATCTTGCACTATTTCAATGGCCTTGAAATTTGATGTTGAGTTTTGTTGCCATCTATTATTGTTATTACGGCCATGTTTCATCAAAAATGCTTTCTTTCACTATTTGAATGGCCTTGAAATTAGATTTTGAGTTTTGTTGCCATCTATTATCGTTGTTACGGCCATGTTTCATCCAAATGAAGCCATCTTGCACTATTTCAATGGCCTTGAAATTTGATGTTGAGTTTTGTTGCCATCTATTATCGTTGTTACGGCCATGTTTCATCCAAATGAAGTCACATTACAATATTTGAATGGACTTTAAATTTGATGTTGAGTTTTGTTGCCATCTATTATCGTTGTTACGGCCATGTTTCATCCAAATGAAGCCATCTTGCACTATTTGAATGGCCTTGAAATTTGATGTTGAGTTTTGTTGCCATCTATTATCATTGTTACGGCCATGTTTCATCCAAATGAAGCCATCTTGCACTATTTCAATGGCCTTGAAATTTGATGTTGAGTTTTGTTGCCATCTATTATCGTTGTTACGGCCATGTTTCATCCAAATGAAGCCATCTTGCACTATTTGAATGGACTTGAAATTTGATGTTGAGTTTTGTTGCCATCTATTATCGTTGTTACGGCCATGTTTCATCCAAATGAAGCCATCTTGCACTATTTGAATGGACTTGAAATTTGATGTTGAGTTTTGTTGCCATCTATTATCGTTGTTACGGCCATGTTTCATCCAAATGAAGCCATCTTGCACTATTTCAATGGCCTTGAAATTTGATGTTGAGTTTTGTTGCCATCTATTATCGTTGTTACGGCCATGTTTCATCCAAATGAAGCCATCTTGCACTATTTGAATGCCCTTGAAATTTGATGTTGAGTTTTGTTGCCATCTATTATCATTGTTACGGCCATGTTGCATCCAAATGAAGCCATCTTGCACTATTTGAATGGCCTTGAAATTTGATGTTGAGTTTTGTTGCCATCTATTATCGTTGTTACGGCCATGTTTCATCCAAATGAAGCCATCTTGCACTATTTGAATGGACTTGAAATTTGATGTTGAGTTTTGTTGCCATCTGTTATCGTTGTTACGGCCATGTTTTATCCAAATGAAGCCATTTGCACTAATTCAATGGCCTTGAAATTTGATGTTGAGTTTTGTTGCCATCTATTATCGTTGTTACGGCCATGTTTCATCCAAATGAAGCCATCTTGCACTATTTGAATGCCCTTGAAATTTGATGTTGAGTTTTGTTGCCATCTATTATCGTTGTTACGACTATGTTACATCCAAATGAAGCCATGTTGCACTATTTCAATGGCCTTGAAATTTGATGTTGAGTTTTGTTGCCATCTATTATCGTTGTTACGGCCATGTTTCATCCAAATGAAGCCATCTTGCACTATTTCAATGGCCTTGAAATTTGATGTTGAGTTTTTGCCATCTATTATCGTTGTTACGGCCATGTTTCATCCAAATGAAGCCATCTTGCACTATTTCAATGGCCTTGAAATTAGATTTTGAGTTTTGTTGCCATCTATTATTGTTATAGCGGCCATGTTTCATCCAAATGAAGCCATCTTGCACTATTTCAATGGCCTTGAAATTAGATTTTGAGTTTTGTTGCCATCTATTATCGTTGTTACGGCCATGTTTCATCCAAATGAAGCCATCTTGCACTATTTCAATGGCCTTGAAATTTGATGTTGAGTTTTTGCCATCTATTATCGTTGTTACGGCTATGTTTCATCCAAATGAAGCCATCTTGCACTATTTCAATGGCCTTGAAATTAGATTTTGAGTTTGTTGCCATCTATTATCGTTGTTGCGGCCATGTTTCATCCAAATGAAGCCATCTTGCACTATTTCAATGGCCTTGAAATTTGATGTTGAGTTTTTGCCATCTATTATCGTTGTTACGGCCATGTTTCATCCAAAGGCAACCATCTTGCACTATTTCAATGGCCTTGAAATTAGATTTTGAGTTTTGTTGCCATCTATTATCGTTGTTACGGCCATGTTTCATCCAAATGAAGCCATCTTGCACTATGTTAATAGCATTGATATTAGATCTTGAAATTTTTTGCCATCTATTTTCGTTGTAACGGCCATGCTTCATCCAAATGAAGCCATCTTGCACTATTTCAATGACCTTGAAATTTGAAGTTGAATTTGTTGCCATCTATTATCGTTATTACGGCCATGTTTCATCCAAATGAAGCCATCTTTCACTATTTCAATGGCCTTGAAATTTGATGTTGAGTTTTGTTGCCATCTATTATCGTTGTTACGGCCATGTTTCATCAAAATGAAGTCATCTTGCACTATTTGAATGGCCTTGAAATTTGTTGTTGAGTTTTGATGCCATCTATTATCGTTGTTACGGCCATGTTTCATCCAAATGAAGCCATCTTGCACTATTTCAATGCCCTTGAAATTTGACGTTGAGTTTTGTTGCCATCTATTTTCGTGATTACGGCCATGTTTCATCCAAATGAAGCCATCTTGCACTATTTCAATGGCCTTGAAATTTGATGTTGAGTTTTGTTGTCATCTATTATCGTTGTTACGGCCATGTTTCATCCAAATGAAGCCATCTTACACTATTTCAATGGCCTTGAAATTAGATGTTGAGTTTTGTTGTCATCTATTATCGTTGTTACGGCCATGTTTCATCCAAATGGAGTCATCCTGCACTATTTTAATGGCATTGATAATAGATCTTGAGATTTTTTGCCATCTATTATCGTTGTAACGGCCATGCTTCATCCAAATGAAGCCATCTTGCACTATTTCAATGACCTTGAAATTAGAAGTTGAATTTTGTTGCCATCTATTATCGTTATTACGGCCATGTTTCATCCAAATGAAGCCATCTTGCACTATTTGAATGGCCTTGAAATTTGATGTTGAGTTTTGTTGCCATCTATTATCGTTGTTACGGCCATGTTTCATCCAAATGAAGCCATCTTGCACTATTTGAATGGCCTTGAAATTTGATGTTGAGTTTTTTTGCCATCTATTATCGTTGTTACGGCCATGTTTCATCCAAATGAAGCCATCTTGCACTATTTGAATGTCCTTGAAATTTGATGTTGAGTTTGTTGCCATCTATTATCGTTGTAACGGCCATGTTTCATCCAAATGAAGCCATCTTGCACTATTTGAATGGCCTTGAAATTTGATGTTGAGTTTTGTTGTCATCTATTATCGTTGTTACGGTCAGGCATCATCCAAATGAAGCCATCTTGCACTTTTCAATGCCCTTGAAATTTGATGTTGAGTTTTGTTGCCATCTATTATCGTTGTTACGGCCATGTTTCATCCAAATGAAGCCATCTTGCACTATTTCAATGGCCTTGAAATTTGATGTTGAGTTTTGTTGTCATCTATTATCGTTGTTACGGTCAGGCATCATCCAAATGAAGCCATCTTGCACTATTTGAATGGCCTTGAAATTTGATGTTGAGTTTTGTTGCCATCTATTATCGTTGTTACGGCCATGTTTCATCCAAATGAAGCCATCTTACACTATTTCAATGCCCTTGAAATTTGATGTTGAGTTTTGTTGCCATCTATTTTCGTGATTACGGCCATGTTTCATCCAAAAGGAGCCATCTTGCACTATTTCAATGGCCTTGAAATTTGTTGTTGAGTTTTTTTGCCATCTATTATCGTTGTTACGGCCATGTTTCATCCAAATGAAGCCATCTTACACTTTTTCTGTTACATGTAACTGTGCCGACAAACCACGTGCCTCTTTTATGGCACACGCAAACCAAAACAAACAGATAATGACAGGAGATAGGTGTAAACATCTCGGCTGTCAAAGTCGATGTTCGAAATTCGGATATCTGGAAAGGGCAACGTTCGCTGCGTAACGCGATGGCGCGCGGGTCGTCGCGGGTAGAAAGGGCTTAAATAGACCGTGCGCAGGATAATCGGTCTCTTTCAAACTGGAGCTAGGCAGCCACATCTCAGCTGCGGTTGCTGGACCGATACGGTCGGAGAACTACCGTCTACCGCCCCAAGTGGTTGCTGTGCCGGCGAAACATCCTGTGAGACAATCCACAGCGATCGACGAAGAGTTGAGGAAGATCGAAAAGCAGTTTGAGCAACGGCTGTTAGAGGAGAAACTTCTGGCCATTGAAAGAAGTGAGCTCCGTCGATTGGCCGAAACTAAACAGCTACTAGAGGAATCGTGCCGCCCTCGACGAGCTACACCGCAAGGCAGCCTGAGGAGTCATACAGACCAGCCGTAAGTTTTGTGCCAGTGAGACCAGAAGGAACGACCCAGGCGCCACGAACCGGGGCACAGAACTACGCGGCAAATTTTCCTTCCTTTAACGAGAGTCAAGTCTCAGCGCGAAGGTGTACGAGTCGTGAGCTGCCACCCTTTAGCGGGGACCCCAAGGAGTGGATGGCGTTCATAGCCAATTACGAACACTCCACGGCTATATGCGGTTACACCAACGATGAAAACATGTTACGGCAACAGGCATGTTTAAGGGGTAAGGCCCGTGAGGCAGTCGCTAGTTGCCTACTATATCCGGACAGTATTCCCGAGGCCATCGAAATCCTCAAATAATGCTACGGACGCCCAGAGCTGGTCGTCAATACGCTGATGGCCAACATTCGTCGTATGCCGCTCCCGAAGGATGACCGATTCGATGCACTTGTGGATTATGGTGTCGCTGTGAGGAACTTCTGTGCATCTATAACGGGCTCTGGACTACACAGCTACTTCAACGGAGGACCACTGCTGGAGGAGCTCGTGGACAAGCTGCCGCCGTACGTGAGGCTGAACTGGTACTACTACCAAAACCGCTGCACGCACACCACACTGGCCGTATTCAACGATTGGGTGAAGGAACTGGTACGCGCTGCCAGCCGAGGCGTGAAGCATACGAGCGGTCGTAGGGAGGTGAAGGTTGAGTCTAATGATCGTCATCACGACCGTAAGTACGCTTATCAGAACGTTCACTCCACAGTCAACATCTGAGGGCAACACAGAGCAGTGTATTGCTTGCCATGGAGAATGTCAAGCCCTATCCGTGTGCAGCAAGTTTCTGGGGATGAGTGTGCATTCACGTTGGACGCTAATTAAACGTGGATCTCGATGCAGGACATGTCTTCGAAAGCATCAGGGTGCTTGTGACGTCCATGTTTTATGTGGAATGCATGGGTGTGAACGTCGTCATCATCGGTTGCTACATTCACCAAGTAACAACCAAGTCCAACCGGACACTCAGCAAGAGAGCAATCGGGTCAATAGTAGCTGCAATGTACACTCCGCGCTTCCCGGGGGTGTGCTGTTAAAATATGTTCCGGTGACGCTGCACGGCAATGGACGGAGCGTTGACACAATCGCGCTCCTAGACGACGGATCATCGGCGACATTTATGGAGCATGATTTGTTAATGCAACTGGGCATCAGTGGCACGCCTCGCCCCTTGTGCATATCGTGGACCGGAAACCAGAGCAGAGTCGAGGAGCAATCGGTAGAGCTTTCCGTGAAATTATCTGGCGCTGGAGCGTCTACCGTGTATGATATGAAAGCAGTACACACGGTTCGCACGCTTGGTTTATGCAGCCAGACAGTGACACCGACGCAATTAGCAGCTGAGTACAATTATCTAAAAGGGCTGCCGTTGTTGTCGTATCAAAACGTCTCAGCGAAAATTCTCATCGGTATTGACAATTGCTTCTTGAGCCAAGCGCTAAAAACGATCGAAAGAATGGCAGATGAGCCAGCTGCATCGAAGACGCGACTTGGATGGGTGGTTTATGGGCCATGTTATTTGTTATTTGTTATTTATTAATTAAAATTCAACGGACCGCAAGTGGCCCACTTGAAGCGAATTCATTTACATTAGCATAGTCAAATTTCGGTCATTCATTTGTCACGCTTAGTCTTAAGTAACATAATTAACATGTAAAAGGTCGCACGACACGAATACTATTTAACAATGCGGTGCGCGACATGTCAGGTTGATGACGATCACAAATAACATTAAACTCACGGCACATACGAATAAACGGATCAGAGGAGCCAAAGCGAGTGCGGCGTTCCTCCACGTCAAGTAGCGATCTAGCTCGGAGCGATCTCGGCGGGACATACATGTTGAGCCTCGAAAGAAGCGCGGGCGAGTCGATCCGATAGTCAAGAAGTCCCGCGACAAACAGCCTCTGAGCGTTGCAGTTCCGCTGCTTCAGCGTCTCGATGCCAAGCAACGCACAGCGTCCCTCATAGTCCAGTTGGACACTCCAGGAGCGCAAAGCGAACCGCGTGAATTTGCGCTGGATCGACTCTAAACGAGCTAGGGGACGAGCAGCTGTAGGCCACCATACTACTGAAGCGTATTCTAACACTGGTCGCACCAAAGCACAATATAGCGTCTTGATGCATATCGGGTCAGTGATGTCTCGTGCTATTTGTTTTAGTAAGCCGATCAATTGGTTACCCTTAGTGACAACGTGCTCTAGCTGGTCGTGGAAGCTCAACTTTTCGTCAAGGAGCACTCCTAGATCCGTGACACAGCTTTTGCGACCAATGGTAGATCCATTTAACTCATAGTCATACACTAAGGGGCACCGCTTTCTCGCAAACGTAACGACAACACACTTCTCGACGCACAATTCAAGACCATTCAAAGAGCACCATGACTGGAAGGCACTTAGAGTGGCTTGAAGGCGGAGTTAGTCTGACCGGTCACGGATAGGCAGGAACAGCTTCGCGTCGTCTGCATACAGTAGGTGGCCGTCAGGAGGGAGCAACCGTGTTACGTCATTCAGGAAAATGACAAACAGCAGCGGTCCAAGGTTACCCTGCGGCACCCCAAAGAAGCATCGATACGGCACGACGTATAGGGTCCCATCTTCACGCAGTATGTGCGACCAGCAAGATAGGAGCGCATCCAGGCCAGCAGCTGCACGGGCAGACCAAGCGTTTCGAGCTTTGCAAGCAGCAAGGCGTGCGGAACACTATCGAAGGCAGCCTTGATGTCCGTGTAGACTGCGTCGATCTGCGAGCCGGCATCGATGGTCCTGTGGCAGAGGCTAACGAACTCAACCAGGTTGGTGGTGGTTGAACGCTGAGGACAAATCCATGTTGAGCTGTGCTAATGTAGTTCGAGGCAGCTGCGAGGAGAGGTTCGTACACCAGGAGCTCGAAGACCTTAGCGCAGGCACAAAGCGATGTAATGCCACGGTAATTACATGCATTTGATTTGTCCCCCTTTTGTGCACTGGAACAAGCCACGAAGTTTTCCAGCAGGCAGGATAGATGCCCGAACGCAGCGAGTCGCGAAAAATCGAGGCCAGGATAGGCGCGATGGTGGTGCCACAACGCTTAAGCGTGGAAGCCGGGATCCCGTCAGGCCCTGGAGCAAACGAAGATTTCAGCCTGTCAATCGCTTTCGAGACTGAATACTCATCGATGATCGGCAAGTTTGGAGCCATAGCATCCACCGGTACGTTTGATAATGCGTCGGCTATCTGCCTCTCATCAGTTACAGCTGGAAGGAAGGTGGCGGCAAAGCGCGAGGCAAAAATATCACATACTGCAGACGGATTGTTGCCGTTGCGCCCGTTGAAACTTGACGGAGCTAGGAAAACCAGAGGATTTCCGACGATTGTTTGCGAAGTTCCACAGTACACGTGAATTGCCGCGGCAGCGTAAAACCGTACGCCGTACGTGCCCCAGGTAGCGGAACCTGTTATAGCGCCGATAGAGAGAGTGCGCAGTATTATAGTTGCGCAATGCAGCGGGACACCTACGCAACAAATAATCGCGATACGCGGCAGCTTTAGCCGTTTTGAGCCTGCGCAGCGTTCTGTCACCCAAGGGGGGCCTCGTTTAGGTCGTTTCACCGGCGTGCATTCATTCAGGGCTTGCAACAAGAACCGCTCAAAATCTTTCACAGCGAGGTCAAGAGTGGCGTAACGGGAACAATCGAAGACATTCGCGAACGAGGCGATCATCGGCAGGAGCCTGTTAAAGTCCGTCCTCGCGTAGTCAAGGCGTGATGTTAGCGCAGGAACGGCTGATTCCTCTCGTGGTAGCGGAATGGCCAACTCAAGCGCAGGGTGATAGGTGTCAATTGCTAACAGCGGGGTGAGGCAAAGTTCAAGCGGAAGGCAAACAGAAGCAACAGCATTATTTGCAAACACCAGGTCTAAGACGCGTCCGCTGGTGTTAAGATGACCATTGATCTGGAAAAGTCCGCTATGATGCATCTCGTCCATAAACAGAGCGGAGAGAGCCGCTCGCGTACGTGGCTCAAAATGCAGAAATGGCAAATCCGGATCATGCTGAGCGGCTGACCAGGAGACGAGAGGTTGGTTGAAGTCTCCTAACAGGAGTAAACCGTCTCCGGGATGCATAGTTGAGCATAATGAGCGAATGCAGTTTTCAATTTCACGGTGCGTGGCAGCATTTGCGGCAAGTCTAGGCGGGAGGTATGCAGCAATGATGAATAGTCGGGAATTGCCTAGTTGTATTACAACGCACACTAGCTCAAGCGATGGATGCACCGTTGTGTGTTCCCGTGACGTCAGAGACTGAGAGCACGCAATCAACACACCTCCACCGCGGGAACATGTACTGTTGTCAACACTACGATCGCATCGGTAGACTCGGAAGCTATCGTCAAACAGCAAAGCCGAAGGTAGACTAGGATCGAGCCAGGTTTCCGTAAGCACTATTACATCGAAATTGGATTCCAACACCGACAGGCGAAACTCATCGACCTTCGTGCGCAGTCCCCGCACGTTTTGATAGTAAACAGAGGCAGTGGAACGGGCAGTGCGAAGCGCATTAGCAGCAGGAACATAACAGGTAGGTGTTTGTGCAGACTTAACAGAGGTTCGTCTATTCGTGAAAGAAACGGTCAAGTGTGGTCTGTTGTAAGTTGGTGTTGGAAGTGCGGCGAATTAAAAGCGGGCCGTCAATGAGTGTTGAATTAGGACCATGAGTAGTGTCGTTCAGCGTGTGTTCTCCCAATTGTGGTGATGTTAGTGTTTGAGCCTGTGAAGTTGACGCGTGTGCCGGTGAGTGATAGACAGTGGATGTTGGTGTGCGAGGCATCGAACGGCGATCGATGACAACAGGTGTGCGTGTGAGAGAACGGTGTTTGATGGTGATTGGTGACGATGAGTGTCCATGCTCTCGTTGACGGGATTGTACAAATTCACGTACACCAATACCGACAGGCCAGGACGATGGGGCGAGTGCTGCGTCACGAAGGGCGGCCGGTACTCTCACTTTGAAAGAAAGCCAGTTGTCGCTGTCAACACTGACCCCCTTCTTCAGCAAGCAGTATGCTAGGACGTCATCGGTGGCTAAACGGCGTTTCACAGAAGCGACCACTTGCTCCACGGTGACGGCAGTGGACAAGCGAGATAGTCGGATCCATATTCTGTCTGTGGCCGGCTGGGGAAACGCTGCTCGAAGCGGTGACGATAGCGAATCGGTTCCCATGAGTTCTTCCGGTAGCGTAGACGGGGGTGGGATGCCGACTGTAGTGTTAGTGTACGCGCTTGGCGATGACGCTGCATACATGTTATTTTGACGAATGTTTACGTTTTTGTTGACATCAGGGGACATAGAATCCTCGATGATACGCCGCCGCTTTCTACCCGCAACGGGCCGAGGATCGGTATTGCAAAGCTGAGGTATGGGTGCATTTTGCAGTAGAGTAAATCCACTGCGCACCTCGGCGATAATCGGTTCAATAAGCTTCCCCACAGCCGCAACAGTTGAGGTGAGAGCAGCTTGAAAACCGACCTGAGCCCCGATCTCTTTGACTGATCGGCAGCGCGTATTTTTCAGGATATTGGTGCACCCAGTGCAGCTCCAGTGCAGATCGATGTGAGTCAGGACCGCATCAATCAGCTCGGAAGGCAGCCTGCAACAACCGCGGTGAAAAGTAGCCTCACAGTACGCACAGCCGACGATACAGTCGGCAGCATCCAGTGGCACAGCACACGCGAAACAGATAGCCGCCATCGCGAAATTATGCGCGGTTTTGATCACACCACCGTTAACCCGGATTAAAAACGTTAATACACAGTCGTGGGTCAATGAAATAACACACTAACGCGCAACAGTAACAGGAAGCAGGTTGGTAGTCAATTGAACGAGTATTAACTGGGTACGTTAGAAAATACACTTAAATATTTTTGGAAAAACGCGGAGCACAGCGATATGCGACCGAGCAGTTAGACGTCAAACGTCATAACGTTAGAGTTAGACGTCATGTAAACGTAGTACATCCGATACTGGGAATGATGAAAATAAATCCTTGAATGTGCATATTTGTCCCTGCAACAAAATGAAAGATGATGAGATGGATCTGACATTAAAGGAGTACTTCTCTTTAGAATCGTTGGGGTTGTACCGTCCTGTTAAACATTTGCGCTCCGATGATGAAGAACGTGCGCTGAATATCCTCGCCTCAAATGTTCGGTTGATAGATGGACATTTTGAAGCAAGCCTCCTCTGGAAATATGATATGGTTAAGCTTCCCAATAGCAGAGCAATGGCTTTGAAACGTCACGAGTGCTTGGAGAGAAAACTGCGTCGTGATCCAGAGCTAGCCACCACAATGCACGCTAAGATAGTGGAGTACGAGCAAAGATGATATATAAGAAAACTCACCCAAACCGAGCAAAACGCCAGTGAGCCGAATGACTGGTATTTGCCTATATTTCCAGTCACGAACCCAAATAAACCTGGCAAAATTCGAATCGTATTTGACGCTGCAGCAAAAGTGAACGGGGTCAGTTTAAATTCCGTCCTGCTGACTGGACCGGATCAACTCGTAGGGCTACTCAACGTCCTTTATAAATTCCGTGAGTACAAAGTAGCAGTAACAGGCGACATTCGAGAAATGTTCTTCCAGGTACGAATGAACCCACGCGACCAACGCAGTCAGATGTTCCTTTGGAATGATGGAAAGATTGGAAGCTCCCCACAAATATACGTGCTTAAAGTAATGACGTTTGGCGTAGGATGTTCCCCAAGCACCGCACACTATGTGAAGAACTTAAACGCTGATCGATTCGAAATAGAGTATCCGAGAGCAGTCGAATGCATTAAATATGAGCATTACGTTGATGACATGCTCTCCAGCGTAGAAACCGAAGATGAAGCCATTCAGCTAGCTCGGGATGTGTGCTTCATTCACGCCCAAGAGTGGATTTGAGATCCGCAATTGGTTGTCAAATTCAACCAAAGTCAAGGCCGCGTTGAACCGGGTTAAACCCGTAGAAGTAACGTACCAGTTGAAATAGAAATGGCAACAGAGAAGGTACTTGGTATGTGGTGGAACACAGAGACAGATGTGTTCACATTCAAGGTCTCTCCGAGATATGAGCCGCAAACATTGCTTCAAGGAGGTTTACCTACAAAGAGATATATAAGAATATTGATGTCGATATATGATCCTTTGGGGCTTATTGGCCACCTCTTAATGTACCTGAAGGTCTTACTGCAAGAAGTGTGGCGCGCAAAGATCCAATGGGACGAGAAAGTTACTGGCAATCTGCTTGTGAAGTGGCAAACTTGGGCATCCGTTCTGCCCAGCATACAGTTAGTAAGCATTCCGAGATGTTATAGTCAAGCCGTAAATATAAATCACTGCAACATAGAACTGCATGTTTTCTGTGACGCCAGCGAAAACGGAATGGCTGCTGTTGCCTATTTAAGGTTTGAGGAAGATGGGTTGATAGAGTGTGCGCTCGTCGGCTCGAAAACTAAGGTTGCTCCTTTAACCTTTACGTCGATACCGAGGCTTGAGCTTCAAGCAGCAGTAATAGGAGCACGCTTGGCCCAGACGATAAAGGGCTCACATCGGCTGCACATCAATCGTGAAGTATATTGGACAGATTCACGTACGGTTATAAGTTGGATAAATGCAGACCATAGAAGATACAGCCAGTTTGTGGCCGTACGAGTTTGCGAGATCGTCGAGACCACGAATGCTAGTGACTGGAATTGGGTATCCACTAAGGGAAACATTGCCGATGAAGGCACGAAATGGCAGAAAGTACCGGAACTCAGCCCGACTAGCAGATGGTTCCGTGGCCCTGACTTTTTATGGGAGTCTGTCAGCGAGTGGCCAAGCCATCAAAATCAAGCAGGAGAGACAGATGAAGAAATGCGTCATACTTTGCTTCATCACTCGATTAACACTTCGACTATCGAGTTCACTCGATTCTCTAAATGGCAAAGATTGGTAAGGGCTGTTGCGTATGTTTACCGCTTCTTTAATAACTGCCGAAAAGGAAGGACTAAGCAGCAAAGAGGGCTAACGCATGATGAATTGGAACGAGCTGAATACGCAATTTACAAGCAAGTACAGAAAGATCACTATGAGGATGATATAAGATTACTCGATAATAGTGAGCTACAAATACATCCGTGGAAACAGCCACTTAACAAAGCAAGTCCGTTGTACAAACTGAGCCCGTTAATCGACAAACAAGGAGTATGAGGAGCGTATGAGAGGGAGGATTGATAAATGCGTATGGGTTGGCGATGATACCAAGCGACCAGTTATCATCCCAAATCAGCATTATGCAACCGGCCTGCTGATTAGTTGGTACCATCACAAATATCGACATGCCAACCATCAAACGGCGATTAACGAAATAAGACTCAAATACCATGTTCCACAACTTAAAGCCACTTATAACCGAGTAAGACGCTGTTGTCAATACTGCAAAGTGCGACGTGCCACACCACAAAATCCTGGAATGGGATCTCCCGTACCAACGGCTAGCTGCGTTTCAACAACCCTTCTCGTACACGGGTGTTGACTATTTCGGCCCGATGGTAGTCGCAGTCGGAAGACGAACCGAAAAACGGTGGGGAGTGATTTTCACCTGTCTCACCACCAGAGGAATTCACATCGAGGTTGCGCATAGCCTCTCTACGGACTCTTGCATTTTTGCTATCCGCAACTTCACAGCGCGGAAGGGAATGCCGTTGGAGTTCATTAGTGACCGGGGCAAAGTTTGTGGTGCATCGCGAGAGCTCAAGGAAGCAGCGGCGCTGATTGATGCAGAACGGTTGATGGCAGAATTTGTACAGCCTGGGACGAGATGGGTGTTTAACCCACCTGCCGCACCGCATTTTGGTGGGTCATGGGAAAGACTCATCCAATCGATAAAAAAGACGCTTTCCTCCTTCGATCTTCCCCATCACCCTACCGACGAGCTGCTCCGGGCTAGGTTGAGTGAAGTACAGTTGATTGTGAATTCGCGACCCTTGACAGACATTCCGTTAGAAAATGAATCCGAGTCCCCAATAACACCAAATCACTTCATTTTAGGCAGCTCAAATGGAAGTAAGCCACTGTTGCCGTTTGACGATTCGATCCCATTGATGCGTAAATCCTGGAAATCGGCACAACAGTTTGCAGATATGTTTTGGAAGCGATGGGTTTCCGAATACTTACCAACATTGACGAGACGGACGAAATGGCACCAGCCTACGAAACCAATAGCTGAGGGCGATTTAGTATTGATAGCGGACTCCAACAACCCACGAAACTGCTGGCCTAGGGGACGCATTGTGAAGGTGTGCCGAACCGCCGACAATCAGGTACGGCGCGTGACCGTACAGACTGAGAGTGGGATGATAGAGAGACCTGCGGTAAATATAGCTATTTTAGACGTCGGCACAACGTAGGTAAGCCACTGAGAGCGTCATACCGGGGGGGAGAATGTAACATGTAACTGTGCCGACAAACCACGTGCCTCTTTTATGGCACACGCAAACCAAAACAAACAGATAATGACAGGAGATAGGTGTAAACATCTCGGCTGTCAAAGTCGATGTTCGAATTTCGGATATCGGGAAAAGGGCAACGTTCGCTGCGTAACGCGATGGCGCGCGGGTCGTCGCGGGTAGAAAGGGCTTAAATAGACCGTGCGCAGGATAATCAGTCTCTTTCAAACTAGCGAACGACAAAGACCGCGTTTTTAAAAATACAGTTTATAATTACATTCGGTCGAGCCGGTGATTAATAAAGTATATTGTACGTTGGTGAAAACGGTCGTTATTTTTCATATTCGCTATCGTCGAGGAGCCGACGAAGTTGCTTCATAACAATTTCAATGGCCTTGAAATTTGATGTTGAGTTTTTGCCATCTATTATCGTTGTTACGGCCATGTTTCATTAAAATGAATGTCCAAATGAAGCCATCTTGCACTATTTCAATGGCCTTGAAATTCGATGTTGAGTTTTGTTGTCATCTATTATCGTTGTTACGGCCATGTTTCATGAAAAAAATGCTTTCTTTCACTATTTGAATGGCCTTGAAATTTGATGTTGAGTTTTGTTGCCATCTATTATCGTTGTTACGGCCATGTTTCATCCAAATGAAGCCATCTTGCACTATTTCAATGGCCTTGAAATTTGATGTTGAGTTTTGTTGCCATCTATTATCGTTGTTACGGTCAGGCATCATCCAAATGAAGCCATCTTGCACTATTTCAATGCCCTTGAAATTTGATGTTGAATTTTGTTGCCATCTATTATCGTTGTTACGGCCATGTTTCATCCAAATGAAGCCATTTTGCACTATTTCAATGGCCTTGAAATTTGATGTTGAATTTTGTTGCCATCTATTATCGTTGTTACGGCCATGTTTCATCCAAATGAAGCCATCTTGCACTATTTCAATGGCCTAGAAATTTGATGTTGAGTTTTGTTGCCATCTATTATCGTTGTTACGGCCAGGCATCATCCAAATGAAGCCATCTTGCACTATTTGAATGCCCTTGAAATTTGATGTTGAATTTTGTTGCCATCTATTATCGTTGTTACGGCCATGTTTCATCCAAATGAAGCCATTTTGCACTATTTCAATGGCCTTGAAATTTGATGTTGAATTTTGTTGCCATCTATTATCGTTGTTACGGCCATGTTTCATCCAAATGAAGCCATCTTGCACTATTTCATTGGCCTTGAAATTTGATGTTGAGTTTTGTTGCCATCTATTATCGTTGTTACGGCCATGTTTCATCCAAATGAAGCCATCTTGCACTATTTCAATGGCCTTGAAATTTGATGTTGAATTTTGTTGCCATCTATTATCGTTGTTACGGCCATGTTTCATCCAAATGAAGCCATCTTGCACTATTTCAATGGCCTTGAAATTTGATGTTGAGTTTTGTTGCCATCTATTATCGTTGTTACGGCCATGTTTCATCCAAATGAAGCCATCTTGCACTATTTCAATGGCCTTGAAATTTGATGTTGAGTTTTGTTGTCATCTATTATCGTTGTTACGGCCATGTTTCATCCAAATGAAGCCATCTTGCACTATTTGAATGGCCTTGAAATTTGATGTTGAATTTTGTTGCCATCTATTATCGTTGTTACGGCCATGTTTTATCCAAATGAAGCCATCTTGCACTATTTCATTGGCCTTGAAATTTGATGTTGAGTTTTGTTGTCATCTATTATCGTTGTTACGGCCATGTTTCATCCAAATGAAGCCATCTTGCACTATTTCAATGGCCTTGAAATTTGATGTTGAATTTTGTTGCCATCTATTATCGTTGTTACGGCCATGTTTCATCCAAATGAAGCCATTTTGCACTATTTCAATGGCCTTGAAATTTGATGTTGAATTTTGTTGCCATCTATTATCGTTGTTACGGCCATGTTTCATCCAAATGAAGCCATCTTGCACTATTTGAATGGCCTTGAAATTTGATGTTGAGTTTTGTTGCCATCTATTATCGTTGTTACGGCCATGTTTCATCCAAATGAAGCCATTTTGCACTATTTCAATGGCCTTGAAATTTGATGTTGAATTTTGTTGCCATCTATTATCGTTGTTACGGCCATGTTTCATCCAAATGAAGCCATCTTGCACTATTTGAATGGCCTTGAAATTTGATGTTGAGTTTTGTTGCCTCTATTATCGTTGTTACGGCCATGTTTCATCCATATAAAGGCATCATGCACTAATTCAATGGCCTTGAAATGTGATGTTGAATTTTGTTGCCATCTATTATCGTTGTTACGGCCATGTTTCATCCAAATGAAGCCATCTTGCACTATTTGAATGGCCTTGAAATTTGATGTTGAATTTTGTTGCCATCTATTATCGTTGTTACGGCCATGTTTCATCCAAATGAAGCCATTTTGCACTATTTCAATGGCCTTGAAATTTGATGTTGAATTTTGTTGCCATCTATTATCGTTGTTACGGCCATGTTTCATCCAAATGAAGCCATCTTGCACTATTTCAATGCCCTTGAAATTTGATGTTGAATTTTGTTGCCATCTATTATCGTTGTTACGGCCATGTTTCATCCAAATGAAGCCATTTTGCACTATTTCAATGGCCTTGAAATTTGATGTTGAATTTTGTTGCCATCTATTATCGTTGTTACGGCCATGTTTCATCCAAATGAAGCCATCTTGCACTATTTCATTGGCCTTGAAATTTGATGTTGAGTTTTGTTGCCATCTATTATCGTTGTAACGGCCATGTTTCATCCAAATGAAGCCATCTTGCACTATTTCAATGGCCTTGAAATTTGATGTTGAATTTTGTTGCCATCTATTATCGTTGTTACGGCCATGTTTCATCCAAATGAAGCCATCTTGCACTATTTGAATGGCCTTGAAATTTGATGTTGAATTTTGTTGCCATCTATTATCGTTGTTACGGCCATGTTTCATCCAAATGAAGCCATTTTGCACTATTTCAATGGCCTTGAAATTTGATGTTGAATTTTGTTGCCATCTATTATCGTTGTTACGGCCATGTTTCATCCAAATGAAGCCATCTTGCACTATTTCAATGCCCTTGAAATTTGATGTTGAATTTTGTTGCCATCTATTATCGTTGTTACGGCCATGTTTCATCCAAATGAAGCCATTTTGCACTATTTCAATGGCCTTGAAATTTGATGTTGAATTTTGTTGCCATCTATTATCGTTGTTACGGCCATGTTTCATCCAAATGAAGCCATCTTGCACTATTTCATTGGCCTTGAAATTTGATGTTGAGTTTTGTTGCCATCTATTATCGTTGTAACGGCCATGTTTCATCCAAATGAAGCCATCTTGCACTATTTCAATGGCCTTGAAATTTGATGTTGAATTTTGTTGCCATCTATTATCGTTGTTACGGCCATGTTTCATCCAAATGAAGCCATCTTGCACTATTTCAATGGCCTTGAAATTTGATGTTGAGTTTTGTTGCCATCTATTATCGTTGTTACGGCCATGTTTCATCCAAATGAAGCCATCTTGCACTATTTCAATGGCCTTGAAATTTGATGTTGAGTTTTGTTGCCATCTATTATCGTTGTTACGGCCATGTTTCATCCAAATGAAGCCATCTTGCACTATTTCAATGGCCTTGAAATTTGATGTTGAGTTTTGTTGTCATCTATTATCGTTGTTACGGCCATGTTTCATCCAAATGAAGCCATCTTGCACTATTTGAATGGCCTTGAAATTTGATGTTGAATTTTGTTGCCATCTATTATCGTTGTTACGGCCATGTTTCATCCAAATGAAGCCATCTTGCACTATTTCAATGGCCTTGAAATTTGATGTTGAGTTTTGTTGCCATCTATTATCGTTGTTACGGCCATGTTTCATCCAAATGAAGCCATCTTGCACTATTTCAATGGCCTTGAAATTTGTTGTTGAGTTTTGTTGCCATCTATTATCGTTGTTACGGCCATGTTTCATCCAATAGGAGCCATCTTACAATATTTCAATGGCCTTGAAATTTGATGTTGAGTTTTGTTGCCATCTATTATCGTTGTTACGGCCATGTTTCATCCAATAGGAGCCATCTTGCACTATTTGAATGGCCTTGAAATTTGATGTTGAGTTTTGTTGCCATCTATTATTGTTGTTACGGCCATGTTTCATCCAAATGAAGCCATCTTGCACTATTTCAATGGATTAGAAATTCGATGTTGTTTGTTGCCATCCATTATCGTTGTTACGGCCATGTTTCATCCAAATGAAGTCATCTTGCACCATTTCAATGGCCTTGAAATTTGATGTTGAGTTTTGTTGCCATCTATTATCGTTGTTACGGCCATGTTTCATCCAAATGAAGCCATCTTGCACTATTTGAATGGCCTTGAAATTTGATGTTGAGTTTTGTTGCCCTCTATTATCGTTGTTACGGCCATGTTTCATCCATATAAAGGCATCATGCACTAATTCAATGGCCTTGAAATGTGATGTTGAATTTTGTTGCCATCTATTATCGTTGTTACGGCCATGTTTCATCCAAATGAAGCCATCTTGCACTATTTCAATGGCCTTGAAATTTGATGTTGAGTTTTTGCCATCTATCATCGTTGTTACGGCCATGTTTCATCCAAATGAAACCATCTTGCACTATTTCAATGGCCTTGAAATTTGATGTTGAGTTTTGTTGTCATCTATTATCGTTGTTACGGCCATGTTTCATCCAATAGGAGCCATCTTACAATATTTCAATGGCCTTGAATTTTGATGTTGAGTTTTGTTGCCATCTATTATCGTTTTTACGGCCATGTTTCATCCAAATGAAGCCATCTTGCACTATTTCAATGGCCTTGAAATTAGATGTTGAGTTTTGTTGCCATCTATTATCGTTGTTACGGCCATGTTTCATCCATATAAAGGCATCATGCACTATTTAAATGGCCTTGAAATTTGATGTTGAGTTTTGTTGCCATCTATTATCGTTGTTACGGCCATGTTTCATCCATATAAAGGCATCATGCACTAATTCAATGGCCTTGAAATGTGATGTTGAATTTTGTTGCCATCTATTATCGTTGTTACGGCCATGTTTCATCCATATAAAGGCATCATGCACTATTTCAATGGCCTTGAAATTTGATGTTGAGTTTTGTTGCCATCTATTATCCTTGTTACGGCCATGTTTCATCCAAATGAAGGCATCTTTCACTATTTCAATGGCCTTGAAATTTGATGTTGAGTTTTGTTGCCATCTATTATCGTTTTTACGGCCATGTTTCATCCATATAAAGGCATCATGCACTAATTCAATGGCCTTGAAATATGATGTTGAATTTTGTTGCCATCTATTATCGTTGTTACGGCCATGTTTCATCCAAATGAAGCCATCTTGCACTATTTCAATGGCCTTGAAATTAGATGTTGAGTTTTGTTGCCATCTATTATCGTTGTTACGGCCATGTTTCATCCAAATGAAGCCATCTTGCACTATTTCAATGGCCTTGAAATTTGATGTTGAGTTTTGTTGGCATCTATTATCGTTGTTACGGCCATGTTTCATCCAAAAGGAGCCATCATGCACTATTTGAATGGCCTTGAAATTTGATCTTGAGTTTTATTGCCATCTATTATCGTTGTTACGGCCATGTTTCATCCATATAAAGGCATCATGCACTAATTCAATGGCCTTGAAATTAGATGTTGAGTTTTGTTGCCATATATTATCGTTGTTACGGCCATGTTTCATCCATATAAAGGCATCATGCACTAATTCAATGGCCTTGAAATTTGATGTTGAATTTTGTTGCCATCTATTATCGTTGTTTACGGCCATGTTTCATCCAAATAAAGGCATCATGCACTATTTCAATGGCCTTGAAATTTGATGTTGAGTTTTGTTGCCATCTATTATCCTTGTTTCGGCCATGTTTCATCCAAATGAAGCCATCTTGCACTATTTGAATGGCCTTGAAATTTGATGTTGAATTTTGTTGCCATCTATTATCGTTGTTACGGCCATGTTTCATCCAAATGAAGCCATCTTGCACTATTTGAATGGCCTTGAAATTTGATGTTGAGTTTTGTTGCCATCTATTATCGTTGTTACGGCCATGTTTCATCCATATAAAGGCATCATGCACTAATTCAATGGCCTTGAAATGTGATGTTGAATTTTGTTGCCATCTATTATCGTTGTTACGGCCATGTTTCATCCAAATGAAGCCATCTTGAACTATTTGAATGGCCTTGAAATTTGATGTTGAGTTTTGTTGCCATCTATTATCGTTGTTACGGCCATGTTTCATCCAAATGAAGCCATCTTGCACTATTTCAATGGCCTTGAAATTTGATGTTGAGTTTTGTTGCCATCTATTATCGTTGTAACGGCCATGTTTCATCCAAATGAAGCCATCTTGCACTATTTCAATGGCCTTGAAATTTGATGTTGAGTTTTGTTGCCATCTATTATCGTTGTTACGGCCATGTTTCATCCAAATGAAGCCATCTTGCACTATTTCAATGGCCTTGAAATTTGATGTTGAGTTTTGTTGTCATCTATTATCGTTGTTACGGCCATGTTTCATCCAAATGAAGCCATCTTGCACTATTTGAATGGCCTTGAAATTTGATGTTGAATTTTGTTGCCATCTATTATCGTTGTTACGGCCATGTTTTATCCAAATGAAGCCATCTTGCACTATTTCATTGGCCTTGAAATTTGATGTTGAGTTTTGTTGTCATCTATTATCGTTGTTACGGCCATGTTTCATCCAAATGAAGCCATCTTGCACTATTTCAATGGCCTTGAAATTTGATGTTGAATTTTGTTGTCATCTATTATCGTTGTTACGGCCATGTTTCATCCAAAAGGAGCCATCTTGCAATAGTTCAATGGCCTTGAAATTTGATGTTGAGTTTTGTTGCCATCTATTATCGTTGTTACGGCCATGTTTCATCCAAATGAAGCCATCTTGCACTATTTGAATGGCCTTGAAATTTGATGTTGAGTTTTGTTGCCATCTATTATCGTTGTTACGGCCATGTTTCATCCAAATGAAGCCATCTTGCACTATTTCGATGGATTAGAAATTTGATGTTGTTTGTTGCCATCCATTATCGTTGTTACGGCCATGTTTCATCCAAATGAAGTCATCTTGCACCATTTCAATGGCCTTGAAATTTGATGTTGAGTTTTGTTGCCATCTATTATCGTTGTTACGGCCATGTTTCATCCAAATGAAGCCATCTTGCACTATTTGAATGGCCTTGAAATTTGATGTTGAGTTTTGTTGCCCTCTATTATCGTTGTTACGGCCATGTTTCATCCATATAAAGGCATCATGCACTAATTCAATGGCCTTGAAATGTGATGTTGAATTTTGTTGCCATCTATTATCGTTGTTACGGCCATGTTTCATCCAAATGAAGCCATCTTGCACTATTTCAATGGCCTTGAAATTTGATGTTGAGTTTTGTTGCCATCTATTATCGTTGTTACGGCCATGTTTCATCCAAATGAAGCCATCTTGCACTATTTGAATGGCCTTGAAATTTGATGTTGAGTTTTGTTGCCATCTATTATCGTTGTTACGGCCATGTTTCATCCAAATGAAGCCATCTTGCACTATTTGAATGGCCTTGAAATTTGATGTTGAGTTTTGTTGCCATCTATTATCGTTGTTACGGCCATGTTTCATCCATATAAAGGCATCATGCACTAATTCAATGGCCTTGAAATGTGATGTTGAATTTTGTTGCCATCTATTATCGTTGTTACGGCCATGTTTCATCCAAATAAAGGCATCATGCACTATTTCAATGGCCTTGAAATTTGATGTTGAGTTTTGTTGCCATCTATTATCCTTGTTACGGCCATGTTTCATCCAAATGAAGCCATCTTGCACTATTTCAATGGCCTTGAAATTTGATGTTGAGTTTTGTTGCCATCTATTATCGTTTTTACGGCCATGTTTCATCCATATAAAGGCATCATGCACTAATTCAATGGCCTTGAATTATGATGTTGAATTTTGTTGCCATCTATTATCGTTGTTACGGCCATGTTTCATCCAAATGAAGCCATCTTGCACTATTTGAATGGCCTTGAAATTTGATGTTGAGTTTTTTTGCCATCTATTATCGTTGTTACGGCCATGTTTCATCCAAATGAAGCCATCTTGCACTATTTCAATGGCCTTGAAATTTGATGTTGAATTTTGTTGCCATCTATTATCGTTGTTACGGCCATGTTTCATCAAAATAAAGGCAACTTGCACTAATTCAATGGCCTTTAAATTTGATGTTGAATTTTGTTGCCATCTATTATCGTTGTTACGGCCATGTTTCATCCAAATGAAGCCATCTTGCACTATTTCAATGGCCTTGAAATTTGATGTTGAGTTTTGTTGCCATCTATTATCGTTGTTACGGCCATGTTTCATCCAAATGAAGCCATCTTGCACTATTTCAATGGCCTTGAAATTTGATCTTGAGTTTTTTTGCCATCTATTATCGTTGTTACGGCCATGTTTCATCCATATAAAGGCATCATGCACTAATTCAATGGCCTTGAAATTTGATGTTGAGTTTTGTTGCCATCTATTATCGTTGTTACGGCCATGTTTCATCCATATAAAGGCATCATGCACTAATTCAATGGCCTTGAAATTTGATGTTGAGTTTTGTTGCCATCTATTATCGTTGTTACGGCCATGTTTCATCCAAATAAAGGCATCATGCACTATTTCAATGGCTTGAAATTTGATGTTGAGTTTTGTTGCCATCTATTATCCTTGTTACGGCCATGTTTCATCCAAATGAAGCCATCTTGCACTATTTGAATGGCCTTGAAATTTGATGTTGAATTTTGTTGCCATCTATTATCGTTGTTACGGCCATGTTTCATCCAAATGAAGCCATCTTGCACTATTTCAATGGCCTTGAAATTTGATGTTGAGTTTTGTTGCCATCTATTATCGTTGTTACGGCCATGTTTCATCCATATAAAGGCATCATGCACTATTTCAATGGCCTTGAAATGTGATGTTGAATTTTGTTGCCATCTATTATCGTTGTTACGGCCATGTTTCATCCAAATGAAGCCATCTTGCACTATTTGAATGGCCTTGAAATTTGATGTTGAGTTTTGTTGCCATCTATTATCGTTATTTACGGCCATGTTTCATCCAAATGAAGCCATCTTGCACTATTTCAATGGCCTTGAAATTTGATCTTGAGTTTTATTGCCATCTATTATCGTTGTTACGGCCATGTTTCATCCAAATGAAGCCATCTTGCACTATTTCAATGGCCTTGAAATTTGATGTTGAGTTTTGTTGCCATCTATTATCGTTGTTACGGCCATGTTTCATCCATATAAAGGCATCATGCACTATTTAAATGGCCTTGAAATTTGATGTTGAGATTTGTTGCCATCTATTATCGTTGTTACGGCCATGTTTCATCCATATAAAGGCATCATGCACTAATTCAATGGCCTTGAAATGTGATGTTGAATTTTGTTGCCATCTATTATCGTTGTTACGGCCATGTTTCATCCAAATGAAGCCATCTTGCACTATTTCAATGGCCTTGAAATTTGATGTTGAGTTTTGTTGCCATCTATTATCCTTGTTGCGGCCATGTTTCATCCAAATGAAGCCATCTTGCACTATTTCAATGGCCTTGAAATTTGATGTTGAGTTTTGTTGCCATCTATTATCGTTGCTACGGCCATGTTTCATCCAAATGAAGCCATCTTGCACTATTTTAATGGCCTTGAAATTTGATGTTGAGTTTTGTTGCCATCTATTATCGTTGTTACGGCCATGTTTCATCCAAATAAAGGCATCATGCACTATTTCAATGGCCTTGAAATTTGATGTTGAGTTTTGTTGCCATCTATTATCGTTGTTACGGCCATGTTTCATCCAAATGAAGCCATCTTGCACTATTTCAATGGCCTTGAAATTTGATGTTGAGTTTTGTTGCCATCTATTAACGTTTTTACGGCCATGTTTCATCCATATAAAGGCATCATTCACTAATTCAATGGCCTTGAAATGTGATGTTGAATTTTGTTGCCATCTATTATCGTTGTTACGGCCATGTTTCATCCAAATGAAGCCATCTTGCACTATTTCAATGGCCTTGAAATTTGATGTTGAGTTTTGTTGCCATCTATTATCGTTATTTGCGGCCATGTTTCATCAAAATGAAGCCATCTTGCACTATTTCAATGGCCTTGAAATTTGATGTTGAGTTTTGTTGCCATCTATTATCGTTTTTACGACCATGTTTCTTCCAAATGAAGCCATCTTGCACTATTTCAATGGCCTTGAAATTAGATCTTGAGTTTTCCTGTCATCTATTATCATTGTTACGGCCATGTTTCATCCAAATGAAGCCATCTTGCACTATTTGAATGGCCTTGAAATTTGTTGTTGAGTTTTGCTGTCATCTATTATCGTTGTTACGGCCATGTTTCATCCAAATGAAGCCATCTTGCACTATTTCAATGGCCTTGAAATTTGATGTTGAGTTTTGTTGCCATCTATTATCGTTGTTACGGCCATGTTTCATCCAAATGAAGCCATCTTGCACCATTTCAATGGCCTTGAAATTTGATGTTGAGTTTTGTTGCCATCTATTATCGTTGTTACGGCCATGTTTCATCCAAATGAAGCCATCTTGCACTATTTCAATGGCCTTGAAATTTGATGTTGAGTTTTGTTGCCATCTATTATCGTTGTTACGGCCATGTTTCATCCAAATGAAGCCATCTTGCACTATTTGAATGGCCTTGAAATTTGATGTTGAATTTTGTTGCCATCTATTATCGTTGTTACGGCCATGTTTCATCCAAATGAAGCCATCTTGCACTATTTCAATGGCCTTGAAATTTGATGTTGAGTTTTGTTGCCATCTATTATCCTTGTTACGGCCATGTTTCATCCAAATGAAGCCATCTTGCACTATTTCAATGGCCTTGAAATTTGATGTTGAGTTTTGTTGCCATCTATTATCGTTGTTTACGGCCATGTTTCATCCAAATAAAGGCATCATGCACTAATTCAATGGCCTTGAAATGTGATGTTGAATTTTGTTGCCATCTATTATCGTTGTTACGGCCATGTTTCATCCAAATGAAGCCATCTTGCACTATTTCAATGGCCTTGAAATTTGATGTTGAGTTTTGTTGCCATCTATTATCGTTGTTACGGCCATGTTTCATCCAAATGAAGCCATCTTGCACTATTTCAATGGCCTTGAAATTTGATGTTGAGTTTTGTTGCCATCTATTATCGTTTTTACGGCCATGTTTTTACGGCCATGTTTCATCCAAGTGAAGCCATCTTGCACTATTTCAATGGGCTTGAAATTTTATCTTGAGTTTTATTGCCATCTATTATTGTTGTTACGGCCATGTTTCATCCAAATGAAGCCATCTTGCACTATTTCAATGGCCTTGAAATTTGATGTTGAGTTTTGTTGCCATCTATTATCGTTGTTACGGCCATGTTTCATCCAAATGAAGCCATCTTGCACTATTTCAATAGCCTTGAAATTTGATGTTGAGTTTTGTTGTCATCTATTATCGTTGTTACGGCCATGTTTCATCCAAATGAAGCCATCTTGCACTATTCAATGGCCTTGAAATTTGATGTTGATTTGTTGCCATCTATTATCGTTGTTACGGCCATGTTTCATCCAAATGAAGCCATCTTGCACTATTTCAATGGCCTTGAAATTTGATGTTGAGTTTTGTTGCCATCTATTATCGTTGTTACGGCCATGTTTCATCCAAATGAAGCCATCTTGCACTATTTGAATGGCCTTGAAATTTGATGTTGAGTTTTGTTGCCATCTATTATCGTTGTTACGGCCATGTTTCATCAAAATGAAGCCATCTTGCACTATTTCAATGGCCTTGAAATTTGATGTTGAGTTTTGTTGCCATCTATTATCGTTGTTACGGCCATGTTTCATCCAAATGAAGCCATCTTGCACTATTTCAATGGCCTTGAAATTAGATCTTGAGTTTTCTTGTCATCTATTATCGTTGTTACGGCCATGTTTCATCAAAATGAAGCCATCTTGCACTATTTGAATGGCCTTGAAATTTGTTGTTGAGTTTTGTTGCCATCTATTATCGTTGTTACGGCCATGTTTCATCCAAATGAAGCCATCTTGCACTATTTCAATGGCCTTGAAATTTGATGTTGAGTTTTGTTGCCATCTATTATCGTTGTTACGGCCATGTTTCATCCAAATGAAGCCATCTTGCACCATTTCAATGGCCTTGAAATTTGATGTTGAGTTTTGTTGCCATCTATTATCGTTGTTACGGCCATGTTTCATCCAAATGAAGCCATCTTGCACTATTTCAATGGCCTTGAAATTTGATGTTGAGTTTTGTTGCCATCTATTATCGTTGTTACGGCCATGTTTCATCCAAATGAAGCCATCTTGCACTATTTGAATGGCCTTGAAATTTGATGTTGAATTTTGTTGCCATCTATTATCGTTGTTACGGCCATGTTTCATCCAAATGAAGCCATCTTGCACTATTTCAATGGCCTTGAAATTTGATGTTGAATTTTGTTGCCATCTATTATCCTTGTTACGGCCATGTTTCATCCAAATGAAGCCATCTTGCACTATTTCAATGGCCTTGAAATTTGATGTTGAGTTTTGTTGCCATCTATTATCGTTGTTACGGCCATGTTTCATCCAAATAAAGGCATCATGCACTAATTCAATGCCCTTGAAATTTGATGTTGAATTTTGTTGCCATCTATTATCGTTGTTACGGCCATGTTTCATCCAAATGAAGCCATCTTGCACTATTTGAATGGCCTTGAAATTTGATGTTGAGTTTTGTTGCCATCTATTATCCTTGTTACGGCCATGTTTCATCCAAATGAAGCCATCTTGCACTATTTGAATGGCCTTGAAATTTGATGTTGAGTTTTGTTGCCATCTATTATCGTTGTTACGGCCATGTTTCATCCAAATGAAGCCATCTTGCACCATTTCAATGGCCTTGAAATTTGATGTTGAGTTTTGTTGCCATCTATTATCGTTGTTACGGCCATGTTTCATCCAAGTAGAAGCCATCTTGCACTATTTCAATGGCCTTGAAATTTGATGTTGAGTTTTGTTGCCATCTATTATCGTTGTTACGGCCATGTTTCATCCAAATGAAGCCATCTTGCACTATTTGAATGGCCTTGAAATTTGATGTTGAATTTTGTTGCCATCTATTATCGTTGTTACGGCCATGTTTCATCCAAATGAAGCCATCTTGAACTATTTCAATGGCCTTGAAATTTGATGTTGAATTTTGTTGCCATCTATTATCCTTGTTGCGGCCATGTTTCATCCAAATGAAGCCATCTTGCACTATTTCAATGGCCTTGAAATTTGATGTTGAGTTTTGTTGCCATCTATTATCGTTGTTACGGCCATGTTTCGTCCAAATGAAGGCATCATGCACTAATTCAATGGCCTTGAAATGTGATGTTGAATTTTGTTGCCATCTATTATCGTTGTTACGGCCATGTTTCATCCAAATGAAGCCATCTTGCACTATTTCAATGGCCTTGAAATTTGATGTTGAGTTTTGTTGCCATCTATTATCGTTGTTACGGCCATGTTTCATCCAAATGAAGCCATCTTGCACTATTTCAATGGCCTTGAAATTTGATGTTGAGTTTTGTTGCCATCTATTATCGTTGTTACGGCCATGTTTCATCCAAATGAAGCCATCTTGCACTATTTCAATAGCCTTTAAATTTGATGTTGAGTTTTGTTGCCATCTATTATCGTTGTTACGGCCATGTTTCATCCAAATGAAACCATCTTGCACTAATTGAATGGCCTTGAAATTTGATGTTGAATTTTGTTGCCATCTATTATCGTTATTTACGGCCATGTTTCATCCAAATGAAGCCATCTTGCACTATTTCAATGGCCTTGAAATTTGATGTTGAATTTTGTTGCCATCTATTATCCTTGTTACGGCCATGTTTCATCCAAATGAAGCCATCTTGCACTATTTCAATGGCCTTGAAATTTGATGTTGAGTTTTGTTGCCATCTATTATCGTTGTTACGGCCATGTTTCATCCAAATGAAGCCATCATGCACTAATTCAATGGCCTTGAAATGTGATGTTGAATTTTGTTGCCATCTATTATCGTTGTTACGGCCATGTTTCATCCAAATGAAGCCATCTTGCACTATTTCAATGGCCTTGAAATTTGATCTTGAGTTTTGTTGCCATCTATTATCGTTGTTACGGCCATGTTTCATCCAAATGAAGCCATCTTGCACTATTTGAATGGCCTTGAAATTTGATGTTGAGTTTTGTTGCCATCTATTATCGTTGTTACGGCCATGTTTCATCCAAATGAAGCCATCTTGCACTATTTCAATAGCCTTTAAATTTGATGTTGAGTTTTGTTGCCATCTATTATCCTTATTTACGGCCATGTTTCATCCAAATGAAGCCATCTTGCACTATTTCAATGGCCTTGAAATTTGATGTTGAGTTTTGTTGCCATCTATTATCGTTGTTACGGCCATGTTTCATCCAAATGAAGCCATCTTGCACTATTTCAATGGCCTTGAAATTTGATGTTGAGTTTTGTTGCCATCTATTATCGTTGTTACGGCCATGTTTCATCCAAATGAAGCCATCTTGCACTATTTCAATGGCCTTGAAATTTGATGTTGAGTTTTGTTGCCATCTATTATCGTTGTTACGGCCATGTTTCATCCAAATGAAGCCATCTTGCACTATTTGAATGGCCTTGAAATTTGATGTTGAATTTTGTTGCCATCTATTATCGTTGTTACGGCCATGTTTCATCCAAATGAAGCCATCTTGCACTATTTCAATGGCCTTGAAATTTGATGTTGAGTTTTGTTGCCATCTATTATCGTTGTTACGGCCATGTTTCATCCAAATGAAGCCATCTTGCACTATTTCAATGGCCTTGCAATTTGATGTTGAGTTTTGTTGCCATCTATTATCGTTGTTACGGCCATGTTTCATCCAAATAAAGGCATCATGCACTAATTCAATGGCCTTGAAATTTGATGTTGAATTTTGTTGCCATCTATTATCGTTGTTACGGCCATGTTTCATCCAAATGAAGCCATCTTGCACTATTTCAATGGCCTTGAAATTTGATCTTGAGTTTTATTGCCATCTATTATCGTTGTTACGGCCATGTTTCATCCAAATCGAGCCATCTTGCACTATTTGAATGGCCTTGAAATTTGATGTTGAGTTTTGTTGCCATCTATTATCGTTGTTACGGCCATGTTTCATCCAAATGAAGCCATCTTGCACTATTTCAATAGCCTTTAAATTTGATGTTTAGTTTTGTTGCCATCTATTATCGTTGTTACGGCCATGTTTCATCCAAATGAAGCCATCTTGCACTAATTGAATGGCCTTGAAATTTGATGTTGAATTTTGTTGCCATCTATTATCGTTGTTACGGCCATGTTTCATCCAAATGAAGCCATCTTGCACTATTTCAATGGCCTTGAAATTTGATGTTGAGTTTTGTTGCCATCTATTATCGTTGTTACGGCCATGTTTCATCCAAATGAAGCCATCTTGCACTATTTGAATGGCCTTGAAATTTGATGTTGAGTTTTGTTGCCATCTATTATCCTTGTTACGGCCATGTTTCATCCAAATGAAGCCATCTTGCACTATTTCAATGGCCTGGAAATTTGATGTTGAATTTTGTTGCCATCTATTATCGTTGTTTACGGCCATGTTTCTTCCAAATGAAGCCATCTTGCACTATTTCAATGGCCTTGAAATTTGATGTTGAGTTTTGTTGCCATCTATTATCGTTGTTACGGCCATGTTTCATCCAAATGAAGCCATCTTGCACTATTTCAATGGCCTTGAAATTTGATGTTGAGTTTTGTTGCCATCTATTATCGTTGTTACGGCCATGTTTCATCCAAATGAAGCCATCTTGCACTATTTCAATGGCCTTGAAATTTGATGTTGAATTTTGTTGCCATCTATTATCCTTGTTACGGCCATGTTTCATCCAAATGAAGCCATCTTGCACTATTTCAATGGCCTTGAAATTTGATGTTGAGTTTTGTTGCCATCTATTATCGTTGTTACGGCCATGTTTCATCCAAATAAAGGCATCATGCACTAATTCAATGGCCTTGAAATGTGATGTTGAATTTTGTTGCCATCTATTATCGTTGTTACGGCCATGTTTCATCCAAATGAAGCCATCTTGCACTATTTGAATGGCCTTGAAATTTGATGTTGAGTTTTGTTGCCATCTATTATCGTTGTTACGGCCATGTTTCATCCAAATGAAGGCATCTTGCACTATTTGAATGGCCTTGAAATTTGATGTTGAGTTTTGTTGCCATCTATTATCGTTGTTACGGCCATGTTTCATCCAAATGAAGCCATCTTGCACTATTTGAATGGCCTTGAAATTTGATGTTGAATTTTGTTGCCATCTATTATCGTTGTTACGGCCATGTTTCATCCAAATGAAGCCATCTTGCACTATTTGAATGGCCTTGAAATTTGATGTTGAATTTTGTTGCCATCTATTATCATTGTTACGGCCATGTTTCATCCAAATGAAGCCATCTTGCACTATTTCAATGGCCTAGAAATTTGATGTTGAGTTTTGTTGCCATCTATTATCGTTGTTACGGCCATGTTTCATCCAAATGAAGCCATCTTGCACTATTTCAATAGCCTTGAAATTTGATGTTGAGTTTTGTTGCCATCTATTATCGTTGTTACGGCCATGTTTCATCCAAATGAAGCCATCTTGCACTATTTGAATGGACTTAAAATTTGATGTTGAGCTTTGTTGTCATCAATAATCGTTGTTACGGCCATGTTTCATCCAAATGAAGGCATCTTGCACTATTTCAATGGCCTTGAAATTTGATGTTGAATTTTGTTGCCATCTATTATCGTTGTTACGGCCATGTTTCATCCAAATGAAGCCATCTTGCATTATTTCAATGGCCTTGAAATTTGATGTTGAGTTTTGTTGCCATCTATTATCGTTGTTACGGCCATGTTTCATCCAAATGAAGCCATCTTGCACTATTTCAATGGCCTTGAAATTTGATGTTGAGTTTTGTTGCCATCTATTATCGTTGTTACGGCCATGTTTCATCCAAATGAAGCCATCTTGCACTATTTGAATGGCCTTGAAATTTGATGTTGAATTTTGTTGCCATCTATTATCGTTGTTACGGCCATGTTTCATCCAAATAAAGCCATCTTGCACTATTTGAATGGGCTTGAAAATTTGATGTTGAATTTTGTTGCCATCTATTATCGTTGTTACGGCCATGTTTCATCCAAATGAAGCCATCTTGCACTATTTCAATGGCCTTGAAATTTGATGTTGAGTTTTGTTGCCATCTATTATCGTTGTTACGGCCATGTTTCATCCAAATGAAGCCATCTTGCACTATTTCAATGGCCTAGAAATTTGATGTTGAGTTTTGTTGCCATCTATTATCGTTGTTACGGCCATGTTTCATCCAAATGAAGCCATCTTGCACTATTTCAATGGCCTTGAAATTTGATGTTGAGTTTTGTTGCCATCTATTATCGTTGTTACGGCCATGTTTCATCCAAATGAAGCCATCTTGCACTATTTGAATGGCCTTGAAACTGATGTTGAGCTTTGTTGTCATCTATTATCGTTGTTACGGCCATGTTTCATCCAAATGAAGCCATCTTGCACTAATTCAATGGCCTTGAAATTTGATGTTGAATTTTGTTGCCATCTATTATCGTTGTTACGGCCATGTTTCATCCAAATGAAGCCATCTTGCACTATTTCAATGGCCTTGAAATTTGATGTTGAGTTTTGTTGCCATCTATTATCGTTGTTACGGCCATGTTTCATCCAAATGAAGGCATCTTGCACTATTTCAATGGCCTTGAAATTTGATGTTGAGTTTTGTTGCCATCTATTATCGTTGTTACGGCCATGTTTCATCCAAATGAAGCCATCTTGCACTATTTGAATGGCCTTGAAATTTGATGTTGAATTTTGTTGCCATCTATTATCGTTGTTACGGCCATGTTTCATCCAAATGAAGCCATCTTGCACTATTTGAATGGCCTTAAAATTTGATGTTGAATTTTGTTGCCATCTATTATCGTTGTTACGGCCATGTTTCATACAAATGAAGCCATCTTGCACTATTTCAATGGCCTTGAAATTTGATGTTGAGTTTTGTTGCCATCTATTATCGTTGTTACGGCCATGTTTCATCCAAATGAAGCCATCTTGCACTATTTCAATGGCCTTGAAATTTGATGTTGAATTTGGTTGCCATCTATTATCGTTGTTACGGCCATGTTTCATCCAAATGAAGCCATCTTGCACTATTTCAATGGCCTTGAAATTTGATGTTAAGTTTTGTTGCCATCTATTATCGTTGTTACGGCCATGTTTCATCCAAATGAAGCCATCTTGCACTATTTGAATGGCCTGGAAATTTGATGTTGAGTTTTGTTGCCATCTATTATCGTTGTTACGGCCATGTTTCATCCAAATGAAGCCATCTTGCACTATTTCAATAGCCTTGAAATTTGATGTTGAGTTTTGTTGCCATCTATTATCGTTGTTACGGCCATGTTTCATCCAAATGAAGCCATCTTGCACTATTTCAATGGCCTTGAAATTCGATGTTGAGTTTTGTTGCCATCTATTATCGTTGTTACGGCCATGTTTCATCCAAATGAAGCCATCTTGCACTATTTCAATGGCCTTGAAATTTGATGTTGAGTTTTGTTGCCATCTATTATCGTTGTTACGGCCATGTTTCATCCAAATGAAGCCATCTTGCAATATTTCAATGGCCTTGAAATTTGATGTTGAAATTGGTTGCCATCTATTATCGTTGTTACGGCCATGTTTCATCCAAATGAAGCCATCTTGCACTATTTCAATGGCCTTGAAATTTGATGTTGAGTTTTGTTGCCATCTATTATCGTTGTTACGGCCATGTTTCATCCAAATGAAGCCATCTTGCACTATTTGAATGGACTTAAAATTTGATGTTGAGTTTTGTTGCCATCTATTATCGTTATTTACGGCCATGTTTCATCCAAATGAAGCCATCTTGCACTATTTCAATGGCCTTGAAATTTGATGTTGAGTTTTGTTGCCATCTATTATCGTTGTTACGGCCATGTTTCATCCAAATGAAGCCATCTTGCACTATTTCAATGGCCTTGAAATTCGATGTTGAGTTTTGTTGCCATCTATTATCGTTGTTACGGCCATGTTTCATCCAAATGAAGCCTTGAAATTTGATGTTGAATTTTGTTGCCATATATTATCGTTGTTACGGCCATGTTTCATCCAAATGAAGCCATCTTGCACTATTTCAATGGCCTTGAAATTTGATGTTGAGTTTTGTTGCCATCTATTATCGTTGTTACGGCCATGTTTCATCCAAATGAAGCCATCTTGCACTATTTGAATGGACTTAAAATTTGATGTTGAGTTTTGTTGCCATCTATTATCGTTGTTACGGCCATGTTTCATCCAAATGAAGGCATCTTGCACTATTTCAATGGCCTTGAAATTTGATGTTGAGTTTTTGCCATCTATTATCGTTGTTACGGCCATGTTTCATCCAAATAAAGGCATCATGCACTATTTCAATGGCCTTGAAATTTGATCTTGAGTTTTATTGCCATCTATTATCGTTGTTACGGCCATGTTTCATCCAAATGAAGCCAACTTGCACTATTTGAATGGCCTTGAAATTTGATGTTGAGTTTCGTTGCCATCTATTATCGTTGTTACGGCCATGTTTCATCCAAATGAAGCCATCTTGCACTATTTGAATGGACTTAAAATTTGATGTTGAGTTTTTGCCATCTATTATCGTTGTTACGGCCATGTTTCATCCAAATGAAGCCATCTTGCACTATTTCAATGGCCTTGAAATTTGATGTTGAGTTTTGTTGCCATCTATTATCGTTGTTACGGCCATGTTTCATCCAAATGAAGCCATCTTACACTATTTCAATGGCCTTGAAATTTGATGTTGAGTTTTGTTGCCATCTATTATCGTTGTTACGGCCATGTTTCATCCAAATGAAGCCATCTTGCACTATTTCAATAGCCTTGAAATTTGATGTTGAGTTTTGTTGCCATCTATTATCGATGTTACGGCCATGTTTCATCCAAATGAAGCCATCTTACACTATTTCAATGGCCTTGAAATTTGATGTTGAGTTTTTGCCATCTATTATCGTTGTTACGGCCATGTTTCATCCAAATAAAGGCATCATGCACTATTTCAATGGCCTTGAAATTTGATGTTGAGTTTTGTTGCCATCTATTAACGTTGTTACGGCCATGTTTCATCCAAATGAAGCCAGTTTGCACTATTTCAATGGCCTTGAAATTTGATGTTGATTTTTGTTGCATCAGTTATCGTTATTACGGCCATGTTTCATCCAAATGAAACCATCTTGCACTATTTCAATGGCCTTGAAATTTGATGTTGAGTTTTGTTGCCATCCATTATCGTTGTTACGGCCATGTTTCATCCAAATGAAGCCATCTTGCACTATTTCAATGGCCTTCAAATTTGATGTTGAATTTTGTTGCCATCTATTATCGTTGTTACGGCCATGTTTCATCCAAATGAAGCCATCTTGCACTATTTCAATGGCCTTGAAATTTGATGTTGAGTTTGTTGCCATCTATTATCGTTGTTACGGCCATGTTTCATCCAAATGAAGCCATCTTGCACTATTTGAATGGACTTAAAATTTGATGTTGAGTTTTGTTGCCATCTATCATCGTTGTTACGGCCATGTTTCATCCAAATGAAGCCATCTTGCACTATTTCAATGGCCTTGAAATTTGATGTTGAGTTTTGTTGCCATCTATTATCGTTGTTACGGCCATGTTTCATCCAAATGAAGCCATCTTGCACTATTTCAATGGCCTTGAAATTTGATGTTGAATTTTGTTGCCATCTATTATCGTTGTTACGGCCATGTTTCATCCAAATGAAGCCATCTTGCACTATTTGAATGGCCTTGAAATTTGATGTTGAGTTTTGTTGCCATCTATTATCGTTGTTACGGCCATGTTTCATCCAAATGAAGCCATCTTGCACTATTTGAATGGACTTAAAATTTGATGTTGAGTTTTGTTGCCATCTATTATCGTTGTTACGGCCATGTTACATCCAAATAAAGGCATCTTGCACTAATTCAATGGCCTTGAAATTTGATGTTGAATTTTGTTGCCATCTATTATCGTTGTTACGGCCATGTTTCATCCAAATGAAGCCATCTTGCACTATTTCAATGGCCTTGAAATTTGATGTTGAGTTTTGTTGCCATCTATTATCGTTGTTACGGCCATGTTTCATCCAAATGAAGCCATCTTGCACCATTTCAATGGCCTTGAAATTTGATGTTGAGTTTTGTTGCCATCTATTATCGTTGTTACGGCCATGTTTCATCCAAATGAAGCCATCCTGCACTGTTTCAATGGCCTTGAAATTTGATGTTGAGTTTTGTTGCCATCTATTATCGTTATTTACGGCCATGTTTCATCCAAATGAAGCCATCTTGCACCATTTCAATGGTCTTGAAATTTGATGTTGAGTTTTGTTGCCATCTATTATCGTTGTTACGGCCATGTTTCATTCAAATGAAGCCATCTTGCACTATTTCAATGGCCTTGAAATTTGATGTTGAGTTTTGTTGCCATCTATTATCGTTGTTACGGCCATGTTTCATCCAAATGAAGCCATCTTGCACTATTTGAATGGCCTTGAAATTTGATGTTGAGTTTTGTTGTCATCTATTATCGTTTTACGGCCATGTTTCATTCAAATGAAGCCATCTTGCACTATTTGAATGGCCTTGAAATTTGATGTTGAGTTTTTGCCATCTATTATCGTTATTTTGGCCATGTTTCATCCAAATGGAGCCATCTTACACTATTTCAATGGCCTTGAAATTTGATGTTGAATCGTTGTTACGGCCATGTTTCATCCAAATGAAGCCATCTTGCACTATTTCAATGGCCTTGAAATTTGATGTTGAATTTTGTTGCCATCTATTATCGTTGTTACGGCCATGTTTCATCCAAATGAAGCCATCTTGCACTATTTCAATGGCCTTGAAATTTGATGTTGAGTTTTGTTGCCATATATTATCGTTGTTCCGGCCATGTTTCATCCAAATGAAGCCACCTTGCACTATTTCAATGGCCTTGAAATTTGATGTTGAGTTTTGTTGCCATCTATTATCGTTATTTACGGCCATGTTTCATCCAAATGAAGCCATCTTGCACTATTTCAATAGCCTAGAAATTTGATGTTGAATTTTGTTGCCATCTATTATCGTTGTTACGGCCATGTTTCATCCAAATGAAGCCATCTTGCACTATTTCAATGGCCTAGAAATTTGATGTTTAGTTTTGTTGCCATCTATTATCGTTGTTACGGCCATGTTTCATCCAAATGAAGCCATCTTGCACTATTTCAATAGCCTTGAAATTTGATGTTGAGTTTTGTTGCCATCTATTATCGTTGTTACGGCCGTGTTTCATCCAAATGAAGCCATCTTGCACTATTTGAATGGACTTAAAATTTGATGTTGAGCTTTGTTGTCATCTATAATCGTTATTTACGGCCATGTTTCATCCAAATATCTTGCACTAATTCATTGGCCTTGAAATTTGATGTTGAATTTTGTTGCCATCTATTATCGTTGTTACGGCCATGTTTCATCCAAATGAAGCCATCTTGCACTATTTCAATGGCCTTGAAATTTGATGTTGAGTTTTGTTGCCATCTATTATCGTTGTTACGGCCATGTTTCATCCAAATGAAGCCATCTTGCACTATTTCAATAGCCTAGAAATTTGATGTTGAGTTTTTGCCATCTATTATCGTTGTTACGGCCATGTTTCATCCAAATGGAGCCATCTTACACTATTTCAATGGCCTTGAAATTTGAAGTTGAGTTTTTTGCCATCTATTATCGTTGTTACGGCCATGTTTCATCCAAATGGAGCCATCTTACACTATTTCAATGGCCTTGAAATTTGAAGTTGAGTTTTTGCCATCTATTATCGTTGTTACGGCCATGTTTCATCCAAATGAAGGCATCTTGCACTATTTCAATGGCCTTGAAATTTGATGTTGAGCTTTGTTGTCATCTAGAATCATTGTTACGGCCATGTTTCATCCAAATGAAGCCACCTTGCACTATTTCAATGGCCTTGAAATTTGATGTTGAGTTTTGTTGCCATCTATTATCGTTGTTACGGCCATGTTTCATCCAAATGAAGCCATCTTGCACTATTTGAATGGCCTTGAAATTTGATGTTGAATTTTGTTGCCATCTATTATCGTTGTTACGGCCATGTTTCATCCAAATGAAGCCATCTTACACTATTTCAATGGCCTTGAAATTTGATGTTGAGTTTTGTTGCCATCTATTATCGTTGTTACGGCCATGTTTCATCCAAATGAAGCCATCTTGCACTATTTCAATGGCCTTGAAATTTGATGTTGAGTTTTGTTGCCATCTATTATCGTTGTTACGGCCATGTTTCATCCAAATGAAGCCATCTTACACTATTTCAATGGCCTTGAAATTTGATGTTGAGTTTTTGCCATCTATTATCGTTGTTACGGCCATGTTTCATCTCAATGGAGCCATCTTGCACTATTTCAATGGCCTTGAAATTAGATGTTGAGTTTTGTTGCCATCTATTATCGTTGTTACGGCCATGTTTCATCCAAATGAAGCCATCTTGCACCATTTCAATGGCCTTGAAATTTGATGTTGAGTTTTGTTGCCATTTATTATCGTTGTTACGGCCATGTTTCATCCAAATGAAGCCATCTTGCACTATTTCAATGGCCTTGAAATTTGATGTTGAGTTTTGTTGTCATCTATTATTGTTTTTACGGCCATGTTTCATCCAAATGAAGTCATCTTGCACTATTTGAATGCCCTTGAAATTTGATGTTGAGTTTTGTTGCCATCTATTATCGTTGTTACGACCATGTTTCATCCAAAAGGAGCCACCTTCAATGGCCTTGAAATTTGATGTTGAGTTTTGTTGCCATATATTATCGTTGTTACGGTCAGGCATCATCCAAATGAAGCCATCTTACACTATTTCAATGGGCTTGAATTTTGATGTTGAGTTTTTGCCATCTATTATCGTGATTATGGCCATTTTTCATCCAAATGAAGCCATCTTGCACTATTGCAAAGGCCTTGAAATTTGATGTTGAGTTTTGTTGCCATATATTATCGTTGTTACGGCCATGTTTCATCCAAATGAAGCCATCTTGCACTATTTCAATGGATTAGAAAATAGATGTTGAGTTTTGTTGCTTTCGCGCACACGAAAGTGTCTTTAGGAGCTGCAGCCAAGATAGGCACAGTACACGCCGACTTAAGCACAATAATAAACGCACCAACTGGCTCTTGGCAAATAATGCCTTCATTATTTTTTCAATTGAATTTATTCTCTAAAGATGCTGACCGTCGTGGATCAGCATTTTCTTCTTAGCCTATGGTTCCATTAAATCGTTAAACCATCACGTTTAGTCGCTGGCGCGTTGTATAACGTAGCTATTCAGCAAGTATTGACCAGCAACGCTTTGTTTTTAAGGCTAAATTATCGTAAGCGACAGACGGAAAAGATAAAAGAAAATAAAATACTGAAAGGAGAAAATGTGGGAAAGGAGGAAAAGAGGAAAAAGAGAAAAAAGGGAGGAAAGGATGGAAAGGAGGAAACGATGGAAAGGATGGAAAGGAGGAAAGGAGGAAAGGAGGAAAGGAGGAAAGGAGGAAAGGAGGAAAGGAGAAGGAAGGAGGAGGAAAGAAAGGAAGGAATGGAAAGAGGTAGGAGGAAAGGAGGAA
Source organism: Anopheles arabiensis (assembly GCF_016920715.1). NCBI lineage: Eukaryota > Metazoa > Arthropoda > Insecta > Diptera > Culicidae > Anopheles > Anopheles arabiensis. Next base: position 166,064 of record NW_024412157.1, read on the forward strand.
AGAGGAAAGGAGGAGGGAAAAGGAAAAAAAGGGAGGAAAGGAGGAAAGGAAAGGATGGAAAGGAGGTAAGGAGGAAAAGGAAAGAAAACAGGAGTGAAAGGATGGATAGAAGGGATAAGATGGATAGGAGGGAATGACGGGAATGATGGGAATGTTGGTAAATGAGGGTTAGGAGAGAAACTTATCTTGTACTATTTCAAAGGCCTTCAAATGCGATGTTGAATTTTGTTGCCATCTATTATCGTTGTTACGGCCATGTTTCATCCAAATGAAGCCATCTTTCACTACTCAATGGCCTTGAAATTTGATGTTGAATTTGGTTGCCATCTATTATCGTTGTTGCGGCCATGTTTCATTCAAATGAAGCCATCTTGCACCATTTGAATGGCCTTGAAATTTGATGTTGAATTTTGTTGCCATCTATTATCGTTGTTACGGCCATGTTTCATCCAAATGAAGCCATCTTTAACTACTCAATGGCCTTGAAATTTGATGTTGAATTTTGTTTGCCATCTATTATCGTTGTCACGGCCATGTTTCATCCAAATGAAGGCATCTTGCACTATTTGAATGGCCTTGAAATTTGATGTTGAGTTTTGTTGCCATCTATTATCGTTGTTACGGCCATGTTTCATCCAAAGGAAACCATCTTGCACTATTCCAATGTCCTTGAAATTTGATGTTGAATTTTGTTGCCATCTATTATCGTTATTTACGGCCATGTTTCATCCAAATGAAGCCATCTTTAACTACTCAATGGCCTTGAAATTTGATGTTGAATTTTGTTGCCATCTATTATCGTTGTGACGGCCATGTTTCATCCAAATGAAGGCATCTTGCACTATTTGAATGGCCTTGAAATTTGATGTTGAGTTTTGTTGCCATCTATTATCGTTGTTACGGCCATGTTTCATCCAAATGAAGCCATCTTGCACTATTTCAATGGCCTTGAAATTTGATGTTGAGTTTTGTTGCCATCTATTATCGTTGTTACGGCCATGTTTCATCCAAATGAAGCCATCTTGCACTATTTGAATGGCCTTGAAATTTGATGTTGAATTTTGTTGCCATCTATTATCGTTGTTACGGCCATGTTTCATCCAAATGAAGCCATCTTGCACTATTTCAATGGCCTAGAAATTTGATGTTGGATTTGGTTGCCATCTATTATCGTTGTTACGGCCATGTTTCATCCAAATGAAGCCACCTTGCACTATTTCAATGGCCTTGAAATTTGATGTTGAGTTTTGTTGCCATCTATTATCGTTGTTACGGCCATGTTTCATCCAAATGAAGCCATCTTGCACTATTTCAATGGCCTTGAAATTTGATGTTGAGTTTTGTTGCCATCTATTATCGTTATTTACGGCCATGTTTCATCCAAATGAAGCCATCTTGCACTATTTGAATGTCCTTGAAATTTGATGTTGAGTTTTGTTGCCATCTATTATCGTTATTTACGGCCATGTTTCATCCAAATGAAGGCATCTTGCACTATTTCAATGGCCTTGAAATTTGATGTTGAGTTTTGTTGCCATCTATTATCGTTGTTACGGCCATGTTTCATCCAAATGAAGCCATCTTGCACTATTTCAATGGCCTTGAAATTTGATGTTGAGTTTTGTTGCCATCTATTATCGTTGTTACGGCCATGTTTCATCCAAATGAAGCCATCTTGCACTATTTCAATGGCCTTGAAATTTGATGTTGAGTTTTGTTGCCATCTATTATCGTTGTTACGGCCATGTTTCATCCAAATGAAGCCATCTTGCAATATTTCAATGGCCTTGAAATTTGATGTTGAGTTTTTGCCATCTATTATCGTTGTTACGGCCATGTTTCATCCAAATGAAGCCATCTTGCACTATTTCAATGGCCTTGAAATTTGATGTTGAATTTTGTTGCCATCTATTATCGTTGTTACGGCCATGTTTCATCCAAATGAAGCCATGTTTCACTATTCAATGGTCTTGAAATTTGTTGTTGAATGTTGTTGCCATCTATTATCGTTGTTACGGCCATGTTTCATCCAAATGAAGGCATCTTGCACTATTTCAATGGCCTTGAAATTTGATGTTGAGTTTTGTTGCCATCTATTATCGTTGTTACGGCCATGTTTCATCCAAATGAAGCCATCTTGCACTATTTCAATGGCCTTGAAATTTGATGTTGAATTTTGTTGCCATCTATTATCGTTGTTACGGCCATGTTTCATCCAAATGAAGCCATCTTGCACTATTTGAATGGCCTTGAAATTTGATGTTGAGTTTTGTTGCCATCTATTATCGTTGTTACGGCCATGTTTCATCCAAATGAAGCCATCTTGCAATATTTCAATGGCCTTGAAATTTGATGTTGAGTTTTTGCCATCTATTATCGTTATTTACGGCCATGTTTCATCCAAATGAAGCCATCTTGCACTATTTCAATGGCCTTGAAATTTGATGTTGAATTTTGTTGCCATCTATTATCGTTGTTACGGCCATGTTTCATCCAAATGAAGCCATCTTTAACTACTTAATGGCCTTGAAATTTGATGTTGAATGTTGTTGCCATCTATTATCGTTGTTACGGCCATGTTTCATCCAAATGAAGGCATCTTGCACTATTTCAATGGCCTTGAAATTTGATGTTGAATTTTGTTGCCATCTATTATCGTTGTTACGGCCATGTTTCATCCAAATGAAGCCATCTTGCACTATTTCAATGGCCTTGAAATTTGATGTTGAATTTTGTTGCCATCTATTATCGTTGTTACGGCCATGTTTCATCCAAATGAAGCCATCTTTAACTACTCAATGGCCTTGAAATTTGATGTTGAATTTTGTTGCCATCTATTATCGTTGTTACGGCCATGTTTCATCCAAATGAAGCCATCTTGCACTATTTCAATGGCCTTGAAATTTGATGTTGAGTTTTGTTGCCATCTATTATCGTTGTTACGGCCATGTTTCATCCAAATGAAGCCATCTTGCACTATTTGAATGGCCTTGAAATTTGATGTTGAGTGTTGTTGCCATCTATTATCGTTGTTACGGCCATGTTTCATCCAAAGGAAGCCATCTTGCAAAATTTCAATGGCCTTGAAATTTGATGTTGAGTTTTGTTGCCATCTATTATCGTTGTTACGGCCATGTTTCATCCAAATGAAGCCATCTTGCACTATTTCAATGGCCTTGAAATTTGATGTTGAATTTTGTTGCCTGTTGAATGTTGTTGCCATCTATTATCGTTGTTACGGCCATGTTTCATCCAAATGAAGCCATCTTGCAAAATTTCAATGGCCTTGAAATTTGATGTTGAGTTTTGTTGCCATCTATTATCGTTATTTACGGCCATGTTTCATCCAAATGAAGCCATCTTGCACTATTTGAATGGCCTTGAAATTTGATGTTGAATTTTGTTGCCATCTATTATCGTTGTTACGGCCATGTTTCATCCAAATGAAGCCATCTTGCACTATTTCAATGGCCTTGAAATTTGATGTTGAATGTTGTTGCCATCTATTATCGTTGTTACGGCCATGTTTCATCCAAATGAAGCCATCTTGCACTATTTCAATGGCCTTGAAATTTGATGTTGAATTTTGTTGCCATCTATTATCGTTGTTACGGCCATGTTTCATCCAAATGAAGCCATCTTGCACTATTTGAATGGCCTTGAAATTTGATGTTGAGTTTTGTTGCCATCTATTATCGTTGTTACGGCCATGTTTCATCCAAAGGAAGCCATCTTGCACTATTCCAATGTCCTTGAAATTTGATGTTGAATTTTGTTGCCATCTATTATCGTTGTTACGGCCATGTTTCATCCAAATGAAGCCATCTTGCACTATTTCAATGGCCTTGAAATTTGATGTTGAGTTTTGTTGCCATCTATTATCGTTGTTGCGGCCATGTTTCATCCAAATGAAGGCATCTTGCACTATTTCAATGGCCTTGAAATTTGATGTTGAGTTTTGTTGCCATCTATTATCGTTGTTACGGCCATGTTTCATCCAAATGAAGCCATCTTGCACTATTTCAATGGCCTTGAAATTTGATGTTGAGTTTTGTTGCCATCTATTATCGTTGTTACGGCCATGTTTCATCCAAATGAAGCCATCTTGCACTATTTCAATGGCCTTGAAATTTGATGTTGAGTTTTGTTGCCATCTATTATCGTTGTTTACGGCCATGTTTCATCCAAATGAAACCATCTTGCAATATTTCAATGGCCTTGAAATTTGATGTTGAGTTTTTGCCATCTATTATCGTTGTTACGGCCATGTTTCATCCAAATGAAGCCATCTTGCACTATTTCAATGGCCTTCAAATGCGATGTTGAATTTTGTTGCCATCTATTATCGTTTTTACGGCCATGTTTCATCCAAATGAAGCCATCTTTCACTACTCAATGGCCTTGAAATTTGATGTTGAGTTTTGTTGCCATCTATTATCGTTGTTACGGCCATGTTTCATCCAAATGAAGGCATCTTGCACTATTTCAATGGCCTTGAAATTTGATCTTGAGTTTTGTTGCCATCTATTATCGTTGTTACGGCCATGTTTCATCCAAATGAAGCCATCTTGCACTATTTCAATGGCCTTGAAATTTGATGTTGAGTTTTGTTGCCATCTATTATCGTTGTTACGGCCATGTTTCATCCAAATGAAGCCATCTTGCACTATTTCAATGGCCTTGAAATTTGATGTTGAGTTTTGTTGCCATCTATTATCGTTGTTACGGCCATGTTTCATCCAAATGAAGCCATCTTGCAATATTTCAATGGCCTTGAAATTTGATGTTGAGTTTTTGCCATCTATTATCGTTGTTACGGCCATGTTTCATCCAAATGAAGGCATCTTGCACTATTTCAATGGCCTTGAAATTTGATGTTGAATTTTGTTGCCATCTATTATCGTTGTTACGGCCATGTTTCATCCAAATGAAGCCATCTTGCACTATTTGAATGGCCTTGAAATTTGATGTTGAGTTTTGTTGCCATCTATTATCGTTGTTACGGCCATGTTTCATCCAAATGAAGCCATCTTGCACTATTTCAATGGCCTTGAAATTTGATGTTGAGTTTTTGCCATCTATTATCGTTGTTACGGCCATGTTTCATCCAAATGAAGCCATCTTGCACTATTCCAATGTCCTTGAAATTTGATGTTGAATTTTGTTGCCATCTATTATCGTTGTTACGGCCATGTTTCATCCAAATGAAGCCATCTTTCACTACTCAATGGCCTTGAAATTTGATGTTGAGTTTTGTTGCCATCTATTATCGATGTGACGGCCATGTTTCATCCAAATGAAGCCATCTTGCACTATTTGAATGGCCTTGAAATTTGATGTTGAGTGTTGTTGCCATCTATTATCGTTGTTACGGCCATGTTTCATCCAAAGGAAGCCATCTTGCACTATTCCAATGTCCTTGAAATTTGATGTTGAATTTTGTTGCCATCTATTATCGTTGTTACGGCCATGTTTCATCCAAATGAAGCCATCTTGCACTATTTCAATGGCCTTGAAATTTGATGTTGAATTTTGTTGCCATCTATTATCGTTGTTACGGCCATGTTTCATCCAAATGAAGCCATCTTGCACTATTTCAATGGCCTTGAAATTTGATGTTGAGTTTTGTTGCCATCTATTATCGTTGTTACGGCCATGTTTCATCCAAATGAAGCCATCTTGCACTATTTCAATGGCCTTGAAATTTGATGTTGAGTTTTGTTGCCATCTATTATCGTTGTTGCGGCCATGTTTCATCCAAATGAAGCCATCTTGCACTATTTCAATGGCCTTGAAATTTGATGTTGAGTTTTGTTGCCATCTATTATCTTGATTATCGCCATGTTCCATCCAAATGAAGCCATCTTGCACTATTTCAATGGACTTAAAATTTGATGTTGAGTTTTTGCCATCTATTATCGTTGTTACGGCCATGTTTCATCCAAATGAAGCCATCTTGCACTATTCCAATGTCCTTGAAATTTGATGTTGAATTTTGTTGCCATCTATTATCGTTGTTACGGCCATGTTTCATCCAAATGAAGCCATCTTGCACTATTTCAATGGCCTTGAAATTTGATGTTGAGTTTTGTTGCCATCTATTATCGTTGTTACGGCCATGTTTCATCCAAATGAAGCCATCTTGCACTATTTCAATGGCCTTGAAATTTGATGTTGAATTTTGTTGCCATCTATTATCATTGTTACGGCCATGTTTCATCTAAATGAAGCCATCTTGCACTATTTCAATGGCCTTGAAATTTGATGTTGAATTTTGTTGCCATCTATTATCGTGATTTTGGCCATGTTTCATCCAAATGAAGCCATCTTGCACTATTGCAATGGCCTTGAAACTAGATGTTGAGTTTTGTTGCCATCTATTATCGTTGTTACGGCCATGTTTCATCCAAATGAAGCCATCTTGCACTATTTCAATGGCCTTGAAATTAGATGTTGAATTTTGTTGCCATCTATTATCGTTGTTACGGCCATGTTTCATCCAAATGAAGCCATCTTGCACTATTTCAATGGCCTTGAAATTTGATGTTGAATTTTGTTGCCATCTATTATCGTGATTATAGCCATGTTTCATCCAAATGAAGCCATCTTGCACTATTGCAATGGCCTTGAAACTAGATGTTGAGTTTTGTTGCCATCTATTATCGTTGTTACGGCCATGTTTCATCCAAATGAAGCCATCTTGCACTATTTAATGGCCTTGAAATTTGATGTTGAATTTTGTTGCCATCTATTATCGTTGTTACGGCCATGTTTCATCCAAATGAAGCCATCTTGCACTATTTCAATGGACTTAAAATTTGATGTTGAGTTTTTGCCATCTATTATCGTTGTTACGGCCATGTTTCATCCAAATGAAGCCATCTTTCACTATTTGAATGGCCTTGAAATTTGATGTTGAGTTTTGTTGCCATCTATTATCGTTGTTACGGCCATGTTTCATCCAAATGAAGCCATCTTTCACTACTCAATGGCCTTGAAATTTGATGTTGAATTTTGTTGCCATCTATTATCGTTGTTACGGCCATGTTTCATCCAAATGAAGCCATCTTGCACTATTTGAATGGCCTTGAAATTTGATGTTGAGTTTTGTTGCCATCTATTATCGTTGTTACGGCCATGTTTCATCCAAATGAAGCCATCTTGCAATATTTCAATGGCCTTGAAATTTGATGTTGAGTTTTTGCCATCTATTATCGTTGTTACGGCCATGTTTCATCCAAATGAAGCCATCTTGCACTATTTCAATGGCCTTGAAATTTGATGTTGAGTTTTGTTGCCATCTATTATCGTTGTTACGGCCATGTTTCATCCAAATGAAGCCATCTTGCACTATTTGAATGGCCTTGAAATTTGATGTTGAGTGTTGTTGCCATCTATTATCGTTGTTACGGCCATGTTTCATCCAAATGAAGCCATCTTGCACTATTTCAATGTCCTTGAAATTTGATGTTGAATTTTGTTGCCATCTATTATCGTTGTTACGGCCATGTTTCATCCAAATGAAGCCATCTTGCACTATTTGAATGGCCTTGAAATTTGATGTTGAGTTTTGTTGCCATCTATTATCGTTGTTACGGCCATGTTTCATCCAAATTAAGCCATCTTGCACTATTTCAATGGCCTTGAAATTTGATGTTGAGTTTTGTTGCCATCTATTATCGTTGTTACGGCCATGTTTCATCCAAATGAAGCCATCTTGCACTATTTCAATAGCCTTGAAATTTGATGTTGAATTTTGTTGCCATCTATTATCGTTGTTACGGCCATGTTTCATCCAAATGAAGCCATCTTGCACTATTTCAATGGCCTTGAAATTTGATGTTGAGTTTTGTTGCCATCTATTATCGTTGTTACGGCCATGTTTCATCCAAATGAAGCCATCTTGCACTATTTCAATGGCCTTGAAATTTGATGTTGAGTTTTGTTGCCATCTATTATCGTTGTTACGGCCATGTTTCATCCAAATGAAGCCATCTTGCACTATTTCAATGGCCTTGAAATTTGATGTTGAGTTTTGTTGCCATCTATTATCGTTGTTACGGCCATGTTTCATCCAAATGAAGCCATCTTGCACTATTTCAATGGCCTTGAAATTTGATGTTGAGTTTTGTTGCCATCTATTATCGTTGTTACGGCCATGTTTCATCCAAATGAAGCCATCTTGCACTATTTGAATGGCCTTGAAATTTGATGTTGAGTTTTGTTGCCATCTATTATCGTTGTTACGGCCATGTTTCATCCAAATGAAGTCATCTTGCACTATTTCAATGGCCTTGAAATTTGATGTTGAATTTTGTTGCCATCTATTATCGTTGTTACGGCCATGTTTCATCCAAATGAAGCCATCTTGCAATATTTCAATGGCCTTGAAATTTGATGTTGAGTTTTTGCCATCTATTATCGTTGTTACGGCCATGTTTCATCCAAATGAAGCCATCTTGCACTATTTCAATAGCCTTGAAATTTGATGTTGAGTTTTGTTGCCATCTATTATCGTTGTTACGGCCATGTTTCATCCAAATGAAGCCATCTTGCACTATTTCAATGGCCTTGAAATTTGATGTTGAGTTTTGTTGCCATCTATTATCGTTGTTACGGCCATGTTTCATCCAAATGAAGCCATCTTGCACTATTTCAATGGAATTGAAATTTGATGTTGAGTTTTTGCCATCTATTATCGTTGTTACGGCCATGTTTCATCCAAAGTGAAGCCATCTTGCACTATTCCAATGTCCTTGAAATTTGATGTTGAATTTTGTTGCCATCTATTATCGTTGTTACGGCCATGTTTCATCCAAATGAAGCCATCTTGCACTATTTGAATGGCCTTGAAATTTGATGTTGAGTTTTGTTGCCATCTATTATCGTTGTTACGGCCATGTTTCATCCAAATGAAGCCATCTTGCACTATTTCAATGGACTTAAAATTTGATGTTGAGTTTTTGCCATCTATTATCGTTGTTACGGCCATGTTTCATCCAAATGAAGCCATCTTGCACTATTCCAATGTCCTTGAAATTTGATGTTGAATTTTGTTGCCATCTATTATCGTTATTTACGGCCATGTTTCATCTAAATGAAGCCATCTTGCACTATTTCAATGGCCTTGAAATTTGATGTTGAATTTTGTTGCCATCTATTATCGTGATTATGGCCATGTTTCATCCAAATGAAGCCATCTTGCACTATTGCAATGGCCTTGAAACTAGATGTTGAGTTTTGTTGCCATCTTTATCGTTGTTACGGCCATGTTTCATCCAAATGAAGCCATCTTGCACCATTTCAATGGCCTTGAAATTTGATGTTGAATTTTGTTGCCATCTATTATCGTTGTTACGGCCATGTTTCATCCAAATGGAGCCATCTTGCACTATTTCAATGGCCTTGAAATTTGATGTTGAGTTTTGTTGCCATCTATTATCGTGATCATGGCCATGTTTCATCCAAATGAAGCCATCTTGCACTATTTAAATGGCCTTGAATCTAGATGTTTAGTTTTGTTGCCATCTATTATCGTTGTTACGGCCATGTTTCATCCAAATGAAGCCATCTTGCACTATTTCAATGGCCTTGAAATTAGATGTTGAGTTTTGTTGCCATCTATTATCGTTGTTACGGCCATGTTTCATCCAAATGAAGCCATCTTGCACTATTTCAATGGCCTTGAAATTTGATGTTGAATTTTGTGCCATCTATTATCGTTGTTACGGCCATGTTTCATTCAAATGAAGCCATCTTGCACTATTTGAATGGCCTTGAAATTTGATGTTGAGTTTTGTTGCCATCTATTATCGTTGTTACGGCCATGTTTCATCCAAATGAAGCCATCTTGCACAATTTCAATGGCCTTGAAATTTGATGTTGAGTTTTGTTGCCATCTATTATCGTGATTATGGCCATGTTTCATCCAAATGAAGCCATCTTGCACTATTTCAATGGCCTTGAAATTTGATGTTGAGTTTTGTTGCCATCTATTATCGTGATTATGGCCATGTTTCATCCAAATGAAGCCATCTTGCACTATTTCAATGGCCTTGAAATTTGATGTTGAGTTTTGTTGCCATCTATTATCGTTGTTACGGCCATGTTTCATCCAAATGAAGCCATCTTGCACCATTTCAATGGCCTTGAAATTTGATGTTGAATTTTGTTGCCATCTATTATCGTTGTTACGGCCATGTTTCATCCAAATGAAGCCATCTTGCACTATTTCAATGGCCTTGAAATTTGATGTTGAGTTTTGTTGCCATCTATTATCGTGATTATGGCCATGTTTCATCCAAATGAAGCCATCTTGCACTATTGCAATGGCCTTGAAACTAGATGTTGAGTTTTGTTGCCATCTATTATCGTTGTTACGGCCATGTTTCATCCAAATGAAGTCATCTTGCACTATTTGAATGCCCTTGAATTTTGATGTTGAGTTTTGTTGCCATCTATTATCGTTGTTACGGCCATGTTTCATCCAAATGAAGCCATCTTGCACTATTTCAATGGACTTAAAATTTGATGTTGAGTTTTTGCCATCTATTATCGTTGTTACGGCCATGTTTCATCCAAATGAAGCCATCTTTCACTATTTGAATGGCCTTGAAATTTGATGTTGAGTTTTGTTGCCATCTATTATCGTTGTTACGGCCATGTTTCATCCAAATGAAGCCATCTTTCATTATTTGAATGGCCTCGAAATTTGATGTTGAATTTTGTTGCCATCTATTATCGTTGTTACGGCCATGTTTCATCCAAATGGAGCCATCTTGCAATATTTCAATGGCCTTGAAATTTGATGTTGAGTTTTTGCCATCTATTATCGTTGTTACGGCCATGTTTCATCCAAATGAAGCCATCTTGCACTATTTCAATAGCCTTGAAATTTAATGTTGAGTTTTGTTGCCATCTATTATCGTTGTTACGGCCATGTTTCATCCAAATGAAGCCATCTTACTATTTCAATGGCCTTGAAATTTGATGTTGAGTTTTGTTGCCATCTATTATCGTTGTTACGTATGTTTCATCGAAATGAAGCCATCTTGCACTATTTCAATGGCCTTGAAATTTGATGTTGAGTTTTGTTGCCATCTATTATCGTTGTTACGGCCATGTTTCATCCAAATGAAGCCATCTTGCACTATTTCAATGGCCTTGAAATATGACGTTGTTTTTTTCCCATCTATTATCGTGATTATGGCCATGTTTCATCCAAATGAAGCCATCTTGCACTATTGCAATGGCCTTGAAATTAGATGTTGAGTTTTGTTGCCATCTATTATCGTTGTTACGGCCATGTTTCATCCAAATGGAGCCATTTTGCACTATTTCAATGGCCTTGAAATTTGATGTTGAGTTTTGTTGCCATCTATTATCGTTGTTACGGCCATGTTTCATCCAAATGAAGCCATCTTGCACTATTTCAATGGCCTTGAAATTTGATGTTGAATTTTGTTGCCATCTATTATCGTTGCTACGGCCATGTTTCATCCAAATGAAGCCATCTTGCACTATTTCAATGGCCTTGAAATTTGATGTTGAGTTTTGTTGCCATCTATTATCGTTGTTACGGCCATGTTTCATCCAAATGAAGCCATCTTGCACTATTTCAATGGCCTTGAAATTTGATGTTGAATTTTGTTGCCATCTATTATCGTTGTTACGGCCATGTTTCATCTAAATGAAGCCATCTTGCACTATTTCAATGGCCTTGAAATTTGATGTTGAATTTTGTTGCCATCTATTATCGTTATTTACGGCCATGTTTCATCCAAAGGAAGCCATCTTGCACTATTTCAATGTCCTTGAAATTTGATGTTGAATTTTGTTGCCATCTATTATCGTTGTTACGGCCATGTTTCATCCAAATGAAGCCATCTTGCACTATTTCAATGGCCTTGAAATTTGATGTTGAGTTTTGTTGCCATCTATTATCGTTGTTACGGCCATGTTTCATCCAAATGAAGCCATCTTGCACTATTTCAATGGCCTTGAAATTTGATGTTGAGTTTTGTTGCCATCTATTATCGTTGTTACGGCCATGTTTCATCCAAATGAAGCCATCTTGCACTATTCCAATGTCCTTGAAATTTGATGTTGAATTTTGTTGCCATCTATTATCGTTGTTACGGCCATGTTTCATCCAAATGAAGCCATCTTGCACTATTTCAATGGCCTTGAAATTTGATGTTGAGTTTTGTTGCCATCTATTATCGTTGTTACGGCCATGTTTCATCCAAATTAAGCCATCTTGCACTATTTCAATGGCCTTGAAATTTGATGTTGAGTTTTGTTGCCATCTATTATCGTTGTTACGGCCATGTTTCATCCAAATTAAGCCATCTTGCACTATTTCAATGGCCTTGAAATTTGATGTTGAATTTTGTTGCCATCTATTTTCGTTGTTACGGCCATGTTTCATCCAAATGAAGCCATCTTGCACTATTTCAATGTCCTTCAGATGCGATGTTGAATTTTGTTGCCATCTATTATCGTTGTTACGGCCATGTTTCATCCAAATGAAGCCATCTTGCACTATTTCAATGGCCTTGAAATTTGATGTTGAGTTTTGTTGCCATCTATTATCGTTGTTACGGCCATGTTTCATCCAAATTAAGCCATCTTGCACTATTTCAATGGCCTTGAAATTTGATGTTGAGTTTTGTTGCCATCTATTATCGTTGTTACGGCCATGTTTCATCCAAATGAAGCCATCTTGCACTATTTCAATGGCCTTGAAATTTGATGTTGAATTTTGTTGCCATCTATTATCGTTGTTACGGCCATGTTTCATCCAAATGAAGCCATCTTGCACTATTTCAATGTCCTTGAAATTTGATGTTGAATTTTGTTGCCATCTATTATCGTTGTTGCGGCCATGTTTCATCCAAATGAAGCCATCTTGCACTATTTCAATGGCCTTGAAATTTGATGTTGAGTTTTGTTGCCATCTATTATCGTTGTTACGGCCATGTTTCATCCAAATTAAGCCATCTTGCACTATTTCAATGGACTTAAAATTTGATGTTGAGTTTTTGCCATCTATTATCGTTGTTACGGCCATGTTTCATCCAAAGGAAGCCATCTTGCACTATTCCAATGTCCTTGAAATTTGATGTTGAATTTTGTTGCCATCTATTATCGTTGTTACGGCCATGTTTCATCCAAATGAAACCATCTTGCACTATTTCAATGGCCTTGAAATTTGATGTTGAGTTTGTTTGCCATCTATTATCGTTGTTACGGCCATGTTTCATCCAAATGAAGCCATCTTGCACTATTTCAATGGCCTTGAAATTTGATGTTGAATTTTGTTGCCATCTATTATCGTTGTTACGGCCATGTTTCATCTAAATGAAGCCATCTTGCACTATTTCAATGGCCTTGAAATTTGATGTTGAATTTTGTTGCCATCTATTATCGTGATTTTGGCCATGTTTCATCCAAATGAAGCCATCTTGCACTATTGCAATGGCCTTGAAACTAGATGTTGAGTTTTGTTGCCATCTATTATCGTTGTTACGGCCATGTTTCATCCAAATGAAGCCATCTTGCACCATTTCAATGGCCTTGAAATTTGATGTTGAATTTTGTTGCCATCTATTATCGTTGTTACGGCCATGTTTCATCCAAATGAAGCCATCTTGCACTATTTCAATGGCCTTGAAATTTGATGTTGAATTTTGTTGCCATCTATTATCGTGATTATGGCCATGTTTCATCTAAATGAAGCCATCTTGCACTATTGCAATGGCCTTGAAACTAGATGTTGAGTTTTGTTGCCATCTATTATCGTTGTTACGGCCATGTTTCATCCAAATGAAGCCATCTTGCACCATTTTAATGGCCTTGAAATTTGATGTTGAATTTTGTTGCCATCTATTATCGTTGTTACGGCCATGTTTCATCCAAATGAAGCCATCTTGCACTATTTCAATGGACTTAAAATTTGATGTTGAGTTTTTGCCATCTATTATCGTTGTTACGGCCATGTTTCATCCAAATGAAGCCATCTTTCACTATTTGAATGGCCTTGAAATTTGATGTTGAGTTTTGTTGCCATCTATTATCGTTGTTACGGCCATGTTTCATCCAAATGAAGCCATCTTTAACTACTCAATGGCCTTGAAATTTGATGTTGAATTTTGTTGCCATCTATTATCGTTGTTACGGCCATGTTTCATCCAAATGAAGCCATCTTGCACTATTTCAATGGCCTTGAAATTTGATGTTGAGTTTGTTGCCATCTATTATCGTTGTTACGGCCATGTTTCATCCAAATGAAACCATCTTGCAATATTTCAATGGCCTTGAAATTTGATGTTGAGTTTTTGCCATCTATTATCGTTGTTACGGCCATGTTTCATCCAAATGAAGCCATCTTGCACTATTTCAATGGCCTTGAAATTTGATGTTGAGTTTTGTTGCCATCTATTATCGTTGTTACGGCCATGTTTCATCCAAATTAAGCCATCTTGCACTATTTCAATGGCCTTGAAATTTGATGTTGAGTTTTGTTGCCATCTATTATCGTTGTTACGGCCATGTTTCATCCAAATGAAGCCATCTTGCACTATTTCTATAGCCTGGAAATTTGATGTTGAATTTTGTTGCCATCTATTATCGTTGTTACGGCCATGTTTCATCCAAATGAAGCCATCTTGCACTATTTCAATGGCCTTGAAATTTGATGTTGAATTTTGTTGCCATCTATTATCGTTATTTACGGCCATGTTTCATCCAAATGAAGCCATCTTGCACTATTTCAATGGCCTTGAAATTTGATGTTGAGTTTTGTTGCCATCTATTATCGTTGTTACGGCCATGTTTCATCCAAATTAAGCCATCTTGCACTATTTCAATGGCCTTGAAATTTGATGTTGAGTTTTGTTGCCATCTATTATCGTTATTTACGGCCATGTTTCATCCAAATGAAGCCATCTTGCACTATTTCAATAGCCTTGAAATTTGATGTTGAATTTTGTTGCCATCTATTATCGTTGTTACGGCCATGTTTCATCCAAATGAAGCCATCTTGCACTATTTCAATGGCCTTGAAATTTGATGTTGAGTTTTGTTGCCATCTATTATCGTTGTTACGGCCATGTTTCATCCAAATGAAGCCATCTTGCACTATTTCAATGGCCTTGAAATTTGATGTTGAGTTTTGTTGCCATCTATTATCGTTGTTGCGGCCATGTTTCATCCAAATGAAGCCATCTTGCACTATTTCAATGGCCTTGAAATTTGATGTTGAGTTTTGTTGCCATCTATTATCGTTGTTACGGCCATGTTTCATCCAAATGAAGCCATCTTGCACTATTTCAATGGCCTTGAAATTTGATGTTGAGTTTTGTTGCCATCTATTATCGTTGTTACGGCCATGTTTCATTCAAGTAAACCATCTTGCACTATTTGAATGGCCTTGAAATTTGATGTTGAGTTTTGTTGCCATCTATTATCGTTGTTACGGCCATGTTTCATCCAAATGAAGTCATCTTGCACCATTTCAATGGCCTTGAAATTTGATGTTGAATTTTGTTGCCATCTATTATCGTTGTTACGGCCATGTTTCATCCAAATGAAGCCATCTTGCAATATTTCAATGGCCTTGAAATTTGATGTTGAGTTTTTGCCATCTATTATCGTTGTTACGGCCATGTTTCATCCAAATGAAGCCATCTTGCACTATTTCAATAGCCTTGAAATTTGATGTTGAGTTTTGTTGCCATCTATTATCGTTGTTACGGCCATGTTTCATCCAAATGAAACCATCTTGCACTATTTCAATGGCCTTGAAATTTGATGTTGAGTTTTGTTGCCATCTATTATCGTGATTACGGCCATGTTTCATCCAAATGAAACCATCTTGCACTATTTCAATGGACTTAAAATTTGATGTTGAGTTTTTGCCATCTATTATCGTTGTTACGGCCATGTTTCATCCAAAGGAAGCCATCTTGCACTATTCCAATGTCCTTGAAATTTGATGTTGAATTTTGTTGCCATCTATTATCGTTGTTACGGCCATGTTTCATCCAAATGAAGCCATCTTGCACTATTTGAATGGCCTTGAAATTTGATGTTGAGTTTTGTTGCCATCTATTATCGTTGTTACGGCCATGTTTCATCCAAATGAAGCCATCTTGCACTATTTCAATGGACTTAAAATTTGATGTTGAGTTTTTGCCATCTATTATCGTTGTTACGGCCATGTTTCATCCAAAGGAAGCCATCTTGCACTATTCCAATGTCCTTGAAATTTGATGTTGAATTTTGTTGCCATCTATTATCGTTGTTACGGCCATGTTTCATCTAAATGAAGCCATCTTGCACTATTTCAATGGCCTTGAAATTTGATGTTGAATTTTGTTGCCATCTATTATCGTGATTATGGCCATGTTTCATCCAAGTAAACCATCTTGCACTATTGCAATGGCCTTGAAACTAGATGTTGAGTTTTGTTGCCATCTTTATCGTTATTTACGGCCATGTTTCATCCAAATGAAGCCATCTTGCACCATTTCAATGGCCTTGAAATTTGATGTTGAATTTTGTTGCCATCTATTATCGTTGTTACGGCCATGTTTCATCCAAATGAAGCCATCTTGCACTATTTCAATGGCCTTGAAATTTGATGTTGAGTTTTGTTGCCATCTATTATCGTGATTATGGCCATGTTTCATCCAAATGAAGCCATCTTGCACTATTGCAATGGCCTTGAAACTAGATGTTGAGTTTTGTTGCCATCTATTATCGTTGTTACGGCCATGTTTTCATCCAAATGAAGCCATCTTGCACTATTTCAATGGCCTTGAAATTAGAAGTTGAGTTTTGTTGCCATCTATTATCGTTGTTTACGGCCATGTTTCATCAAATGAAGCCATCTTGCACTATTTCAATGGCCTTGAAATTTGATGTTGAATTTTGTGCCATCTATTATCGTTGTTACGGCCATGTTTCATTCAAATGAAGCCATCTTGCACTATTTGAATGGCCTTGAAATTTGATGTTGAGTTTTGTTGCCATCTATTATCGTTGTTACGGCCATGTTTCATCCAAATGAAGCCATCTTGCACCATTTCAATGGCCTTGAAATTTGATGTTGAGTTTGTTGCCATCTAATATCGTGATTGTAGCCATATTTCATCAAATGAAGCCATCTTGCACTATTTCAATAAGCGCTTGAAATTTGATGTTGAGTTTTGTTGCCATCTATTATCGTGATTATGGCCATGTTTCATCCAAATGAAGCCATCTTGCACTATTTCAATGGCCTTGAAATTTGATGTTGAGTTTTGTTGCCATCTATTATCGTTGTTACGGCCATGTTTCATCCAAATGAAGCCATCTTGCACCATTTCAATGGCCCGAAATTTGATGTTGAATTTTGTTGCCATCTATTATCGTTATTTACGGCCATGTTTCATCCAAATGAAGCCATCTTGCACTATTTCAATGGCCTTGAAATTTGATGTTGAGTTTTGTTGCCATCTATTATCGTGATTATGGCCATGTTTCATCCAAATGAAGCCATCTTGCACTATTGCAATGGCCTTGAAACTAGATGTTGAGTTTTGTTGCCATCTATTATCGTTGTTACGGCCATGTTTCATCCAAATGAAGTCATCTTGCACTATTTGAATGCCCTTGAATTTTGATGTTGAGTTTTGTTGCCATCTATTATCGTTGTTACGGCCATGTTTCATCCAAATGAAGCCATCTTGCACTATTTCAATGGACTTAAAATTTGATGTTGAGTTTTTGCCATCTATTATCGTTATTTTGGCCATGTTTCATCCAAATGAAGCCATCTTTCACTATTTGAATGGCCTTGAAATTTGATGTTGAGTTTTGTTGCCATCTATTATCGTTGTTACGGCCATGTTTCATCCAAATGAAGCCATCTTGCACTATTTGAATGGCCTCGAAATTTGATGTTGAATTTTGTTGCCATCTATTATCGTTATTTACGGCCATGTTTCATCCAAATGAAACCATCTTGCACTATTTCAATAGCCTTGAAATTTAATGTTGAGTTTTGTTGCCATCTATTATCGTTGTTACGGCCATGTTTCATCCAAATGAAGCCATCTTACACTATTTCAATAGCCTTGAAATTTGATGTTGAGTTTTTTTGCCATCTATTATCGTTGTTACGGCCATGTTTCATCCAAATGAAGCCATCTTGCACTATTTCAATGGCCTTGAAATTTGATGTTTTGTTATTTTTTCCATCTATTATCGTTGTTACGGCCATGTTTCATCCAAATGAAGTCATCTTGCACTAATTCAATGGCCTTAAAATTTGATGTTGAGTTTTGTTGCCATCTATTATCGTGATTATCGCCATGTTTCATCCAAATGAAGCCATCTTGCACTATTTCAATGGCCTTGAAATTTGATGTTGAGTTTTGTTGCCATCTATTATCGTTATTTACGGCCATGTTTCATCCAAATGAAGCCATCTTGCACTATTTCAATGGCCTTGAAATTTGATGTTGAGTTTTGTTGCCATCTATTATCGTTGTTACGGCCATGTTTCATTCAAATGAAGCCATCTTGCACTATTTGAATGGCCTTGAAATTGACGTTGAGTTTTGTTGCCATCTATTATCGTTATTTACGGCCATGTTTCATCCAAATGAAGTCATCTTGCACTATTTGAATGCCCTTGAAATTTGATGTTGAGTTTTGTTGCCATCTATTATCGTTGTTACGGCCATGTTTCATCCAAATGGAGCCATTTTGCACTATTTGAATGGCCTTGAAATTTGATGTTGAGTTTGTTGCCATATATTATCGTTGTTACGGTCAGGCATCATCCAAATGAAGCCATCTTGCACTATTTCAATGCCCTTGAAATTTGATGTTGAGTTTTGTTGCCATCTATTATCGTTGTTACGGCCATGTTTCATCCAAATGAAGCCATCTTGCACTATTTCAATGGCCTTGAAATTTGATGTTGAATTTTGTTGCCATCTATTATCGTTGTTACGGCCATGTTTCATCCAAATGGAGCCATCTTGCACTATTTTAATGGCCTTGAAATTTGATGTTGAGTTTTGTTGCCATATATTATCGTTGTTACGGCCATGTTTCATCCAAATGAAGCCATCTTGCACTATTTCAATGGTTA